>NW_024396409.1:0-6003 GCF_016617805.1 Bactrocera tryoni | reverse complement strand
ATGTGATTTTTCTCAAAAACTACATCTATTGTGAACACTATTGCCACGCTCCTGGTAGGGTTTAGGGGGCAAGTGCTAATTTGTCTGGAAGCCCTTCGACTTGGCTAACTAATGCATATTATATGATTCACCTATGTCAAACACTTTAGCCGCTAGAGCGTTTACAAAGTTTAAAAAAATTTGATTTTTCTCAAAAAACTACATTTTTTGTGAATACTATTGCCACGCTCCTGGTAGGGTTTAGGGAGCAAGTGCTAATTTGTCTGGAAGCCCTTCGACTTGGCTAACTAATGCATATTATATGATTCACCTATGTCAAACACTTTAGCCGCTAGAGCGTTTACAAAGTTTAAAAAAATTTGATTTTTCTCAAAAAACTACATTTATTGTGAACACTATTGCCCCACCCCTGGTTAGGTTTAGGGGGCAAGTGCTAGTTTTCCTGGAAGCCCTTCGATTTAGCTAACTAATGCATATTATGTGGCCCACCTGTGTCAAATACTTTAGCCGCTAGAGCGTTTACAAAGTTTAAAAAAATTTTATTTTTCTCAAAAAACTACATTTATTGTGAACACTATTGCCACGCCCCTGGTAGGGTTTAGGGAAAAAGTGCTGTGATTCGTGGAAGCTCTTCGATTTAGCTAATCAACGTAATTTATGTGATTCACCCAGTTCAAACACTTCAGCTATTAGAGCGTTTACAAAATTACAAAAATGAGATTTTCCTCAAAAAACTACATTTATTGTGAACACTATTGCCACGCCCCTGGTAGGGTTTAGGGGAAAAGTGCTAATTTTCTTGGAAGCCTTCGACTTAGCTAACTAGTGCATATTATTTCACCCACCTAGGACAAATACTTTAGCTGCTAGAACGTTTACAAAGTTTAAAAAAATGTGATTTTCCTCAAAAAACTACATTTATTGTGAACACTACTGCCACGAACCTGGTAGGGCTTAGGGGAAAAGTGCTAACTTTTTTGGAAGCTCTTCGATTTAGCTAATCAACGCAATTTATTTGATTCACATAGGTCAAACACTTTAGCCGCTAGAGAGTTTACAAATTTAAAAAATATGTGATTTTTCTTAAAAAACTACATTTTTTGTGAACGCTATTGCCACGCCCCTGGTAGGGTTTAGGGAAAAAGTGCTAAGTTTCCTGGAAGCCCTTCGATTTAGCTAATGAACGCAATTTATTTGATTCACCTAATTCAAATACTTTAGCCGCTAGAGCGTTTACAAAGTTTAAAAAAATGTGATTTTTCTCAAAAAACTACATTTATTGTGAACACTATTGCCACGCCCCTGGTAGGGTTTAGGGAAAAAGTGCTAAGTTTCCTGGAAGCCCTTCGATTTAGCTAATCAACGCAATTTATTTGATTCACCTAATTCAAATACTTTAGGCGTTAGAGCGTTTACAAAGTTTAAAAAAATTTGATTTTTCTCAAAAAACTACATTCTTTGTGAACACTATTGCCACGCTCCTGGTAGGGTTTAGGGGGCAAGTGCTAATTTTTCTGGAAGCCCTTCGACTTGGCTAACTAATGCATATTATATGACCCACCTGGGTCAAATACTTTAGCCGCTAGAGCGTTTACAAAGTTTAAAAAAATTTGATTTTTCTCAAAAAACTACATTCTTTGTGAACACTATTGCCACGCCCCTGGTAGGGTTTAGGGGGCAAGTGCTAATTTTTCTGGAAGCCCTTCGACTTGGCTAACTAATGCATATTATATGACCCACCTGGGTCAAATACTTTAGCCGCTAGAGCGTTTACAAAGTTGAAACAAACATGTGATTTTTCTCAAAACACTACATTTGTTTGTGAACACTATTGGTAGGCTCCTGGTAGGGATAGAGAATAAGATGAGAGCTTTTCTAAAAGCTCCTTAAATTATTTAACCGATGCTGTTTACTTGATCCACCTACGTGGAATACTTTAGCCGCTAGAGCGTTTACAAAGTTGAAACAAACATGTGATTTTTCTCAAAACACTACATTTGTTTGCGAACACTATTGCCGCGCTCCTGGTAGGGATAGAGAATAAGTTGAGGGCTTTTCTAAAAGCTCCTTAAATTATCTAACCGATGCTGTTTACTTGATCCACCTACGTGGAATACTTTAGCCGCTAGAGCGTTTACAAAGTTGAAACAAACATGTGATTTTTCTCAAAACACTACATTTGTTTGCGAACACTATTGCCGCGCTCCTGGTAGGGATAGAGAATAGGTTGAGGGCTTCTCTAAAAGCTCCTTAAATTATCTAACCGATGCTGTTTATTTGACCCACCTACATCGAATACTTTAGCCGCTAGAGCGTTTACAAAGTTGAAACAAACATGTGAATTTTCTCAAAACACTACATTTGTTTTTGAGCACTATTGCCTCGCTTCTGGTAGGGATAGAAAACAGGTTGAGGGCTTTTCTAAAAGCTCCTTAAAATATCTAACCGATGCTGTTTATTTGACCCACCTACGTCGAATACTTTAGCCGCTAGAGCGTTTACAAAATTGTAACAAACATGTGATTTTCCTCAAAACACTACATTTGTTTGTGAACACTATTGCCACGCTCCTGGTAGGGATAGAAAAAAGGTTGAGGGCTTTTCTAAAAGCTCCTTAAATAATCTAACCGATGCTATTTATTTGACCCACCTACGTCGAACACTTTAGCCGCTAGATCGTTTACAAAGTTGAAACAAACATGTGATTTTTCTCAAAACACTACATTTGTTTGTGAACACTATTGCCACGCTCCTGGTAGGGATAGAGAATAGCTTGATGGCTTTTATTAAAGCCCTTTAAATTATCTAACCAGTACTATTTATTTGACCCACCTACGTCGAATACTTTAGCCGCTAGAGCGTTTACAAAGTTGAAACAAAAATGTGATTTTTCTCAAAACACTACATTTGTTTGTGAACACTATTGCCGCGCTCCTGGTAGCGTTAGAGAATGAGTTAAGGGCTTTTCTAAAAGCTCCTTAAAATATCTAACCGATGCTATTTATATGACCCACCTACATCGAATACTTTAGCCGCTAGAGCGTTTACAAAGTTAAAACAAAAATGTGATTTTTCTCAAAACACTACATTTGTTTGTGAACACTATTGCCGCGCTCCTGGTAGGGATAGAGAATAAGTTGAGGGCTTTTCTAAAGGCTCCTTAAATAATCTAACCGATGCTATTTATTTGACCCACCTACGTCGAACACTTTAGCCGCTAGATCGTTTACAAAGTTGAAACAAACATGTGATTTTTCTCAAAACACTACATTTGTTTGTGAACACTATTGCCGCGCTCCTGGTAGGGATAGAGAATAAGTTGAGGGCTTTTCTAAAGGCTCCTTAAATTATCTAACCGATGCTGTTTATTTGACCCACCTACATCGAATACTTTAGCCGCTAGAGCGTTTACAAAGTTGAAACAAACATGTGATTTTTCTCAAAACACTACATTTGTTTGTGAGAACTATTGCCTCGCTCCTGGTAGGGATAGAAAATAGGTTGAGGGCTTTTCTAAAAGATTATTGAATTATCTAACCGATGCTGTTTATTTGACCCACCTGCTTCGAATACTTTAGCCGCTAGGGCGTTTACAAAGTTGAAACAAACATGTGATTTTTCTCAAAACACTACATTTGTTTGCGAACACTATTGCCGCGCTCCTGATAGGGATAGAGAATGAGTTAAAATCTTTTCTAAAAGCTCCTTAAATTTTCTAACCGATGCTGTTTATTTGACCCACCTACATCGAATACTTTAGCCGCTAGAGCGTTTACAAAGTTGAAACAAACATGTGATTTTTCTCAAAACACTACATTTGTTTGCGAACACTATTGCCGCGCTCCTGGTAGGGATAGAAAACAGGTTGAGGGCTTTTCTAAAAGATCATAAAATTATCTAACCGATGCTATTTATTTGACCCACCTACGTCGAATACTTTAGCCGCTAGGGCGTTTACAAAGTTGAAACAAACATGTGATTTTTCTCAAAACACTCCATTTGTTTGTGAGCACTATTGCCTCGCTCCTGGTAGGGGTAGAAAATAGGTTGAGGGCTTTTCTAAAAGCTCCTTAAATTATCTAACCGATGCTATTTATTTGACCCACCTACGTCGAATACTTTAGCCGCTAGAGCGTTTACAAAGTTGAAACAAACATGTGATTTTTCTCAAAACACTACATTTGTTTGTGAACACTATTGCCACGCTCCTGGTAGGGATAGAAAATAGGTTGAGGGCTTTTCTAAAAGCTCCTTAAATTATCTAACCGATGCTATTTATTTGACCCACCTACATCGAATACTTTAGCCGCTAGAGCGTTTACAAAGTTGAAACAAACATGTGATTTTTCTCAAAACACTACATTTCTTTGTGAACACTATTGCCACGCTCCTGGTAGGGATAGAAAATAAGTTGAGGGCTTTTCTAAAAGATCCTTAAATTATCTAACCGATGCTATTTATTTGACCCACCTACATCGAATACTTTAGCCGCTAGTGCGTTTACAAAGTTGAAACAAACATGTGATTTTTCTCAAAACACTACATTTCTTTGTGAACACTATTGCCACGCTCCTGGTAGGGATAGAGAATAAGTTGAGGGCTTTTCTAAAAGATCCTTAAATTATCTAACCGATGCTATTTATTTGACCCACCTACATCGAATACTTTAGTCGCTAGGGCGTTACAAAGTTGAAACAAACAAGTGATTTTTCTCAAAACACTACATTTGTTTGTGAACACTATTGCCACGCTCCTGGTAGGGATAGAAAATAGGTTGAGGGCTTTTCTAAAAAGCTCCTTAAATTATCTAACCGATGCTGTTTATTTGACCCACCTACGTCGAATACTTTAGCCGCTAGAGCGTTTACAAAGTTGAAACAAACATGTGATTTTTCTCAAAACACTACATTTGTTTGTGAACACTATTGCCGCGCTCCTGGTAGGGATAGAAAATACAGTTGAGGGCTTTTCTAAAAGATCCTTAAATTATCTAACCGATGCTATTTATTTGACCCACCTACATCGAATACTTTAGTCGCTAGGGCGTTACAAAGTTGAAACAAACAAGTGATTTTTCTCAAAACACTACATTTGTTTGTGAACACTATTGCCACGCTCCTGGTAGGGATAGAGAATAAGTTGAGGGCTTTTCTAAAAGCTCCTTAAATTATCTAACCGATGCTATTTATTTGACCCACCTACGTCGAATACTTTAGCCGCTAGAGCGTTTACAAAGTTGAAACAAACATTTGATTTTTCTCAAAACACTACATTTGTTTGTGAACACTATTGCCACGCTCCTGGTAGGGATAGAAAACAGGTTGAGGGCTTTTCGGAAAGCTCCTTAAATTACCTAACCGCTGCTATTTATTTGACCCACCTACGTCGAATACTTTAGACGGTAGAGCGTTTACAAAGTTGAAACAAACATTTGATTTTTCTCAAAACACTACATTTGTTTGTGAACACTATTGCCACGCTCCTGGTAGGGATAGAAAACAGGTTGAGGGCTTTTCGGAAAGCTCCTTAAATTACCTAACCGCTGCTATTTATTTGACCCACCTACGTCGAATACTTTACCCGCTAGAGCGTTTACAAAGTTGAAACAAACATGTGATTTTTCTCAAAACACTACATTTCTTTGTGAACACTATTACCACGCTCCTGGTAGGGATAGAGAATAAGTTGAGGGCTTTTCTAAAAGCTCCTTAAATTATCTAACCGATGCTATTTATTTGACCCACCTACCTCGAATACTTTAGCCGCTAGAGCGTTTACAAAGTTGAAACAAACATGTGATTTTTCTCAAAACACTACATTTGTTTGTGAACACTATTGCCGCGCTCCTGGTAGGGATAGAGAATAACATGAGGGCTTTTCTAAAAGCTCCTTAAATTATTTAACCGATGCTGTTTATTTGACCCACCTACGTCGAATACTTTAGCCGCTAGAGCGTTTACAAAGTTGAAACAAACATGTGATTTTTCTCAAAACACTACATTT
>NW_024396408.1:0-21822 GCF_016617805.1 Bactrocera tryoni | reverse complement strand
CACTGCCAACGAAATATCGGGTGATTTTTTAAGAGCTTGATAACTTTTTTTTAAAAAAAAAACGCATAAAATTTGCAAAATCTCATCGGTTCTTTATTTGAAACGTTAGATTGGTTCATGACATTTACTTTTTGAAGATAATTTCATTTAAATGTTGACCGCGGCTGCGTCTTAGGTGGTCCATTCGGAAAGTCCAATTTTGGGCAACTTTTCGAGCATTTCGGCCGGAATAGCCCGAATTTCTTCGGAAATGTTGTCTTCCAAAGCTGGAATAGTTGCTGGCTTATTTCTGTAGACTTTAGACTTGACGTAGCCCCACAAAAAATAGTCTAAGGCGTTAAATCGCATGATCTTGGTGGCCAACTTACGGGTCCATTTCTTGAGATGAATTGTTCTCCGAAGTTTTCCCTCAAAATGGCCATAGAATCGCGAGCTGTGTGGCATGTAGCGCCATCTTGTTGAAACCACATGTCAACCAAGTTCAGTTCTTCCATTTTTGGCAACAAAAAGTTTGTTAGCATCTCTCGACCGTCTTTGAAGTCTTTGTGCCACTTGTGGTTTTGACACAGAAGAACATTTTCAAATATTCATAGCGATTTCATATATGAAATTTGGTTAGAATTAAAAAATTTGAGACAAATTCTTTGTGTGATATTTTTATCCATTGTAAAAATTGCAACGCACTGCTGAGGTGTATGGACTTAGTTAGCTGCTGTAAACAAACTGGTTGACAGATCGAACTCACATAACAACAGCAGGAATAATGTCTTTATCTCTCATTTGTCCCAACGTCCCCGATAAGCCTGCAATGGGTTCCAGGACTTAGTGATATCCCTGGGAACTGTGAAGCAAATAAATTAGTCAGGTCAGGCACCAGCTTACAATAATATTCCGCAAAAGAGGGAATTTTATACCTCTGACTATTTGAAGATGTCTAATCGACAAATACGTATATTATAAATTTATTTTAGTCTCGGTGGAATCAAACCTTGACTTGCTTCTGAAGCAGGACTAGGGACGTCTTGCAACGACTTTTGTAGGAGCTATTAGGAGGTAAAAGAGATGGAAACTACCAAACATCTTCTACGCGATTATAAAGCTCTATCCATATAGGAAAATAATCGTATCGATCAAGTCCGGCACATTTCTGCGAATAATATTCGCTACAGCTCAATTATAACCAAATATTTTTGGCCCGAAATGACTGATATCGACTTGGAGAATATGTGGTTCCAACAGGAGGCGCCTCAAGCCACAAAGCGCATGTCACAATCGTTTCATTGAAAGCCAAGTTTGGTGAAGAAAATGGCAGAGTGGCATGGTGCTTTTATTGAGCTTATCGAATTGAAAACAGTTTGTTTAGAAGTATATTAGTACTATCTGATCAAAAGATCTGATCGTGAAGTCATCGAAAATTTCCCTTATGCAAAATGTGCATGACGAAAATATCGAAAAATTAAAAAAGTGGCATCAGACAGATAACACACAAATCCCTTACAGATCGACTAAACATATTTTGGTTAATTTTTTGGCTATGAAACGTGTATGGTATATGATAGACCTGAATGTTGTTCAAAAACGACATAGGCTGGAGGTCGCAAAATTGGTTGTTGACAACGTAGCTGAGCTCCCCATATTCTTCAAACACATCACTTCTTCTTCTTCTTAATTGGCGTAGACACCGCTTACGCGATTATAGCCGAGTTAACAACAGCGCGCCAGTCGTTTCTTCTTTTCGCTACGTGGCGCCAATTGGATATTCCAAGCGAAGCCAGGTCCTTCTCCACTTGGTCCTTCCAACAGGTGGAGGTCTTCCTCTTCCTCTGCTTCCCCGGGTACTGCTTCGAATACTTTCAGAGCTGGAGTGTTTTCATCCATCCGGACAACATGACCTAGCCAGCGTAGCCGCTGTCTTTTAATTCACTGAACTATGTCAATGTCATCATATATCTCATACAGCTCATCGTTCCATCGAATGCGATATTCGCTGTGGCCAACACGCAAAGGACCATAAATCTTTCGCAGAACTTTTCTCTCGAAAACTCGCAACGTCGACTCATCAGTTGTTATCAAGGTCCAGGCCTCTGCACCATATAGCAGGACGGGAATTATGAGCGACTTATAGAGTTTGGTTTTTGTTCGTCGAGAGTGGACTTTACTTTTCAATTGCCTACTCAGTCCGAAGTAGCACCTGTTGGCAAGAGTTATCCTGCGTTGGATTTCTAGGCTGACATTGTTGGTGGTGTTTACGCTGGTTCCAAGATAAACGAAATTATCTACGACTTCAAAGTTATGACTGTCAACAGTGACGTGAGTGCCAAGTCGCGAATGCGACGACTGTTTGTTTGATGACAGGAGATACTTCGTCTTGCCCTCGTTCACTACCAGACCCATTTTCTGTGCTTCCTTGTCCAGCCTGGAGAAAGCAGAACTAACGGCGCGGGTGTTGAGGCCGATGATATCAATATCGTCGGCATACGCCAGCAGCTGTACACTCTTATAGAAGATGGTACCTTCTCTGTTTAGTTCTGCAGCTCGAACTATTCTCCAGAAGCAGGTTGAAGAAGTCGCACGATAGGGAGTCGCCTTGTCTGAAACCTCGTTTGGTATCGAACGGCTCGGAGAGGTCGTTTCCGATCCTGATAGAGCTTTTCGTGTTGCTCAACGTCAGCTTACACAGCCGTATTAGTTTTGCGGGGATACCAAATTCAGACATTGCGGCATAAAGGCAGCTCCTTTCGTGCTGTCGAAAGTAGCTTTGAAATCGACGAAGAGGTGGTGTGTGTCGATTCTCTTTTCACGGGTCTTTTCAAGATTTGGCGCATGGCGAATATCTGGTCGGTTGTTGATTTTCCAGGTCTGAAGCCACACTGATAAGGTCCAATCAGTTTGTTGACGGTGGGCTTTAATCTTTCACACAATACGCTCGATAGAACTTTATATGCGATGTTGAGGAGGCTGATCCCACGGTAGTTGGCGCAGATTGTGGGGTCTCCTTTTTTATGGATTGGGCATAGCACACTTAAATTCCAATCGTTGGGCATGCTTTCGTCCAACCATATTTTACAAGAAGCTGATGCATGCTCCCTATTAGTTCTTCACCGCCGTGTTTGAATAGCTCGGCCGGTAGTCCGTCGGCCCTGCCGCTTTGTTGTTCTTCAGGCGAGCAATTGCTATTCGAACTTCTTCATGGTCGGGTAATGGAACGTCTGCTCCATCGTCATCGATTGGGAATCGGGTTCTCCTTCTCCTGGTGTTGTGCGTTCACTGCCATTCAGCAGGCTGGAGAAGTGTTCCTCCATAATTTAAGTATGCTCTGGGCATCAGTGACTAGATCACCTTTGGGGTTTCTACAAGAGTATGCTCCGGTCTTGAAACCTTCTGTAAGCCGCCGCATTTTTCACGTAGAATTTTCGAGCATTACCCCTGTCGGCCAGCTTATCAAGCTCTTCGTACTCACGCATTTCGGCCTCTTTCTTCTTCTGTCTGCAAATGCGTCTCGCTTCCCTCTTCAACTCTCGGTAACTATCCCATCTCGCACGTGTAGTGGTCGATCGTAACGTTGCGAGGTAGGCAGCCTGTTATCTCTCCGCTGCGACACGGCACTCTTCGTCGTACCAGCTGTTCTTTTGCTCTTTCCGAAAACCAATGGCTTCGGTTGCAGCTGTACGTAAGGAATTTGAAATGCCGTCCCACAGTTCCCTTATACCGAGTTGTTGACTAGTGATCTCAGTTAACAGGAGTGCAAGCCGAGTAGAAAATCGTTCGGCTGTCTGTTGTGATTGCAGCTTCTCGACGTCGAACCTTCCTTGTGTTTGTTGGCGTGCGTTGTTTGCTGCACAGAAGCGAGTGCGAATCTTAGCTGCAACAAGATAGTGGTTCGAGTCGATGTTAGGGCCTCGGAGCGCACGCACATCTAAAACACTGGAGACGTGTCTTCCATCTATCACAACATGATCGATCTGGTTGGTAGTTTTTCGATCCGGAGACAGCCAGGTAGCTTGATGAATCTTCTTATGCTGGAATCTAGTACTACAGATAACCATATTTCGGGCCCCGGCGAAGTCAATCAGCCTCAACCCATTTGGGGATGTTTCGTCGTGGAGGCTGAATTTACCGACCGTAGTGCCAAATATACCTTCTTTGCCCACTCTGGCGTTAAAGTCGCCAAGCACGATTTTGACATCGTGGCGGGGACAGCTCTCATAAGCGCGCTCCAAGCGCTCATAGAGGCATCTTTGGTCACATTGTCCTTCTCTTCCATCGGGGCGTGGGTGCAAATCAGCGATATGTTGAAGAACCTCGCTTTGATGCGGATTGTGGCTAGACGTTCATTCACCGGAGTGAATGATAGTACTCGGTTGCGCTCCTTTATATGGCCACTGTAGTAATTGTCACAAGGACCTACTCGTCTCTGTCCTTGTCCCGTCCATCGCATTTTTTGGACGGCGGTGATGTCAGCCTTTATTTTTGCGAGGACATCAACCAGCTGGGCAGCGGCACCTTCCCAATTAAGGGACCGGACTTTCCAGGTGCATGCCCTTAATTCGTAGTCCTTATTTCGTTTGCCATGGTCGTCATCAAAGGGTCTCTCCTCCGAGGCTGCTGTTGGATTTTCATTGGGGTGAGCTTTTTACGTGGCGGGTCTCAAACCCTGCGCACAACCCTATGTAGGGAATGTTTCGCCTTCTCACATTAGCTCGCCTTCGAACGGATGTTCTTAGGCTACCCAGAGGATACTTGGTCAAAGATTGGAAGTAGTGAGCTGCTTGAGCCCTGTGTAAAAGAATCGTTTCTGGCCACTCCCAACTTGCGTGAACTTCTACACATGACTCCATCCTCCTAACACTCATCACATCACTTCCGGTAACGAAACATGGATTCATGAATGAGGTCCAAACTGTAGTGTAAAATAACCTTCAACAATTAAGATAATACTCAACGTTTTCTTTGATTGCCGCATTGATCGTCATATTCTAGCGTGATTTCGACGGACATTTTGGTGCAACACAAAACAAGAGTTATTACTAAGATACCGTATTTGACTGGTTTTGCTTGTTGTGACAGTTTTCTATTTTCTAAATTAAAAATTTCACTTTGGGTATGCGGCCTGAATTCATTGAAGCTATTAGGAAGTATTTGCTAGCTAGGTCAAAGCTATAAGTTACGATTTTGAATAAAACACTTCTTTTTTCACTTTATTTATCCTGTAAGGAGTTATCCTGCCAACGCGAGCGCATCTTTTTCCGAGGGGTCACCGGAAAAGGCGTCGCAATAGCCGAGTTTAAAATATTTTTTTTTTTCAAAAATTTCAGAATTTCTTTGTCAGTTTGGGTCAAATTTGATCAGATTGCACTAAAATTAGGACCGATAAAAATCCTCTTTGTCTGCACCGATCCTAATATGTGTATACCTTTACAGCCAAATATTAATAAATGTCTATCAATCTTCAAGTAAGCAGTTTTAATATACTATAATTAATATAATTAAAGAGTTTCTACCGATTAAAGGTTATTGCACTTTTAATAGCCGAAATTCAAACATCTCTAATGTAGTTATTTATAATTGGAGCCAGTTTTAATTATATATATGCAGTAGCCAAATTAGCGATATATGTATACCGTTATAGGCATCTCACTTTGCAACCACAGAATTCGCTGAACTCTAAATAATGAGCACTTTGTAATTGGCAGAATTATGCAAATAAAACTTCGTCTTCCACATATAATTGCATATTTCGATTTCACTTTCAAAAGTCTTGTACTTAGTATTATGGACATGTGTGGATATGTGTCCGTGAAGTACAAAATCAAGGTTTGGAATTAATATGGCGCGCATGGCAGCTGGTTTAAAATATAAATTTATATATAAATAAATAATTTGCATATATATACTGAAATATGTTAGGGCGTGCAACTAAATATTATGTGTTGTTGTAATTTTTAGGCAACATTCCATTGGTTAAATATGGAACATGTATTTCTAAGAATTTCTATTTTGGAAGCCACAAATAACAAAATTAAAATTTCTTTAAAAAATTTTCATAATAGCAAGCAAATTTGAACTTGAAATTGCAACTACCCTTATGCCTGGCTACATACTATCTACCTTAATGCTTGGCAGTTTTGATGCTTTTCGCCAGACCTAATTAGTCACGTAGAAATTATGTTGGCTTAATAATGCAACAGCGCCAGCAAATGTCTTCGTAATGCCAAATGATGTATGAACTCGGGCACATAATGTACACAAATGCTTACCTAGGCAGGGATGGCAGGTCGGAAGCAAAGACGTTCAGTACAAACACACATACAAACTAAACAAATAATAATGTGAAGGCATGCTTTGTATGACTTGCAGGCTTTGCTGATATGTTTACATTTCTCCATGCGAGTGTGTCGGTGTGTGTGTGCAGTTAGGTCTGTTGGTAGGCGTTGTACGGCCCACGGATGTATGAGCTGGCCTTTGGCATACTTCAAGGAAAATAAATTAACTTTATAAGCTGCTAGTCATATATACTAACACTCTTATGTTAATACCGGTGTGTGCGCTCCGAAGATGCTTTCTTCATGTATGTAAATGCTATAATTATGAATTCGTCGAATATAATTAAAACAAAAATGTAATTCTTATACCTTTATTGATTTTCAGTGCCTTTGCAGGCGTGAATATACATAATATATATAGTATAATAAACTTTGTTAGCAAAAAAGCTCTCTTAATCATTTGATTTTTATCTCAATTTACTAGAAACGTTATAACTATTTCTTCATTTAATACAGAGTAATGCGCTGCTATTTGGGTCGATGACATTAACATTCTCAGTTCTTGCATAAAGTTTTACCTCCATGAAGCATTGCTCGAAATATTTTATTGAAACTTAGATTCATAACAAATATATTATTTGAGTCCACGTATTTTTCATCGCTCTCCGGACTATGTAGTTGTAATTTTTATACTTTTGCAATATGTTACTACAGAGTATAATAGTCTTGTTCAAGAAGAAAGAAGAAAGATTTCGTAGAAGGCCATAATAAGACCACTGAACTTCGAACCGAAAACTTATAAATTGCCATAACACAGCACTTAATTAAAATATAAGACTCTTATTTGGCGCAGGCGATCGCAGTAGAGAAATATGGTCATCTGTAGTACTAGATTTCAGCATAGAAAAATTGATCAAGCTACCTGGCTCTTTTCGGATCGAAAAGCCGGATCGATCATATTATGTTAGACAGAAGACACGGCTCCAGTGTACTAGATGTGTGTACGCTCCGGAGTCCTACAATCGACTCGAACCACTATCTTGTTGCATCCAACGCACGTCAACAAACACAAGGAAGGTTCGATGTCGATAAGATGCAATCACAACAGACACCCGAACGATTTTCTTCTCGGCGTGCATTCCTGCTCTCGGAGAGCTCTCCTCAGCAACTCGGTATAAGGGCACTGTGGGACTACATTTCAAGCTCTTTATGCTGCAACCGAATCATTGGTTTTCGGAAAATGCAAAAGAACAGCAGGTACGATAAGGAGTGCCGTATCGCATCGGAGAGAAAACAGATTGCCTACCTTGCAACGTTAAAATCGACGACAACACAACAAAGAGAGAGGCTGAAATGCGTGAGAATGAAGAACTTGACAAACTGGCCGGCAGAGGCAATGCTCGAAAATTATACGAAACAATTCGGCGTCTAGCAGAAGGTCCAAAGACCGAAACACTCTCTAGTAAAACCCCCCGAGGTGATCTAGTGATGGAAGCTCAGAACATAAAAAATCATGGAGGGAACATTTCACCAGCCTGCTGAATAGCAGTGGAAGCATACTCCCTGGAATTGGCAAAGTGGATTCCCCAAGCGATGAGAATGGAGCAAACGTTCCGTTGCTTGATCATGAAGAAGTTCGAATAGAAATTACCCGTCTGAAGTACAAAAAAGCACGCCACCTCTTCGTTGATTTCAAAGCTGCTTTTAACTGCACGAGAATTAGCTGCCGTTATGCCGCTATGTCTGAATTTAATATCTAATACTGCTGTGTCAACTGACGTTGAACAATACCAAAAGCTCCGGTTTCCTATTTTTATTATTGACAGTCATAACTTCGAAGTCGTAGATAATTTCGTCTATCTTGAAACCAGTATTAACACCAACAACAGTGCCAGCCTCGAAATCTAACGCAGAATAAATCTTGCCAACAAGTGCTACTTCAGACTGAGTAGGCAATTGAGAAGAAAAGTCCTCCCTCGATGAACAAAGACTCTATAAGTCACTCAATATTCCCTTCCTGCTATATTGAGAAGAGGCATGGTCGTTGACAACATCTGATGAGTCGACGTTACGCGTTTTTGGGAGAAATGTTCTGCGGAAGATTTTTGGTCCTTTGCCCATTGGTATCGGCGAATATCGCACTCGATTAAACCTTGATCTGTACGAGATGTACCACAACATTAACATACTTGTAGTTCAGCGAATTAGGAGGCAGTGGCTACGCTGGCTGGGCCATGTCGTCCGACTGGACGAAAATACTCGCCAGGTGAAACATAGGAAGAGGATGACCTCAACTCCGTTGGAAAGACCAGGTAGAGAAGGATCTGGCTACACTTGGAATCTCCAATTGGCGCCAAATAGCGAAAAGTGAGGACGAGTGGTGAACTGTTTTAAACTCTGCTATAACCGCGTAAGTGGTGGATACGCCAATAAAGAAGAAGAAAACATAGGAATGTGAGAAGAATATTACGTATGAAATTTGGTTGAAATCGGTCAGGCTGCTCCCGAGTTATATGATTTCACTTAAAAGTAGCCACGTCCATCGCCCAATTTTTAATTCGGATTAGTTATTGCTTTATCGCGTTTTTAGAAATTTGTAAGAGTACCGTTATAAAGGCGCCATTATCGTCAAATTTCTTCCATTTCCTAATTTTCTGTAGGAGTTTTTATAATATTTACTTTGAGCGAATTTGGTTTCTGTAGCTTTTGTGTATTAGGAGATATGTCTTCAGAAAGAGGGGCACGTCCACTTTTTCAAAATGTTTAGCGTACACGTGCTCCATGTTACTGCAAGCCCCAGTGTTAAATGTGTACATTTCTCTACATTAATTTGGTGCTTAGTTATCACACTTTGTAGGTTTTTAATGAATGGCTTTTTGTGGGAATGGCAGTGATCCGATTAAGCAACCTGCAATACAGACCGTCTTACGATGCCGAGGAATATGAGTACCAAGTTTCATTAGCAAATCTAAATTTTTTCTCAAGTTACAGGGTGCACAGACGGTCGAACGGAGAGTCACCCCGATTTGTACTCGTCTCTTCTACGTAAACATTTATACATACAAGGTGCGTTCCAAAGTAAAAAGGACTTTAAAAAATAAACAGAACAAATGGTTTTTTCGACAAAATCAATTTATTCTATTCAAAATAGTCTCCATCTGCTTCAATACAGCTTTTTGCACCGTCCAGAAGCATGTCGAACGAGTGTTTTAGCTCGTCGGCCGGTATGGCCGCCAGTATGCCGGTGCAAGCCTTTTGAATGGGCTCTACTGTGAATTTTGGTCAAATCAACCTCTTTAATGATGTCCTTCGCATGTTGGATTCTGAGCAATTTTTGGTCGTCAGTCAATTTGTGCGGAACAAACCGTGCACACGCCTTTCGTAAGCCCAAATGTTCGGTCAAGATGCGATAAATAGATGTTTTGGAGATATTTAATTCCATTTCGATGAATTTCAATGATGACTTTGGCTGATTTTTGATGAATTCACTTATGTCCTCACGACCACTTTGAAAACGTTGAATAAACTTGTTTCATCAATGAAACGTTTCGGTAAAAGTTTTACCAATTTTTAAACAAAATTTAATGTTGGCTCTTCGTTCGAATCTCATTTTCGCACCGACAACACAAACATACTGACACTTAAAATGCAATAACTTCACTTCCAATCAATGAAAATCTCACTGGACAATCGATAAAGATAGCAGATTCTAAGTACCAGTCGATATATAGGTGGCGCCACCAGGGGGCGCTATATTCCTGTTTACTTTGGAACTCACCTTGTATAACTCTAGAAGTAACTTGATAAGTTTTAAGTAAACAGTTTATTTGTTGATTTGGTGTAAAACTCTGGAATACATTTCCTACGCTTCTTTCTAGAAGATTTAATCCACATAGTTATGTATTTTGCCATGCTTTTATTATACAGTAAACACATTTTGAAATAACACGGTTCGTCAAGAAGAACTTTTAATTTTTTTACACGTTAGATTCAATTTAACACGAATTCCTATTTTTTTTTTTTAATTTTTATATGATTTTCTGCAGTGTTGGATATCATCCAAATGGCAACCGTACTTCATGTCTTGTTTACTTTAACGTATTAGTTTGCTGATGACGCAATACAAAATTTCCATAAAGTACTTAAAGTTAAAGTTTAAGTTAGTACCCCATCAGAGAACTAATCAATGTAGGTCATGGATGGTTGATGGGTTTTCTGAAAAGACACGCTTTTCACAATGTAAAATTTCAAGGAGAATTGGCGTCAGCAGACGAAAATGCGGCAAAAAACCATCTGAATGAACTAACAAAATATTTCAAGAGTGCAGATATACTCCAGATCAAATATTTAATGCCGACGAAACGGCATTTCTTTTGGAAGCAACTGCCAAAAAGAACATTCAAGGCAAAATCTCAAAAGACAGCTGGTAGCTTTAAAGCAGTGGTACATCTCGTACAGCTCAAGGTTTCATCGAGTGCGATATTCGCCAATACCAATGGGCAAAGGACCATAAATCTTCCGCAGAACATTTCTCCCAAAAACGCGTAAACGCAAAATCTCAAAAGACAGCTGGTAGCTTTAAAGCAGTCAAAGATGGGGTGAACATCTTGCTTTGCTGTAACACATCTGGCGAAAAATGTTGAAGCCACTACTAATCAACAAATCCCTTACGCCAAGAGCTTTAAAAGGTAAGGACATTAATCAACTTCCAGCTCATGTTATGGCGAATAATCTATTTGAAGATTGGTTTAATAACTGTATTTGTTCCTGAAGTTCGGAAATATATGACGCAAAAAGGCTTAGAATTCGAAATACTTTAGCTTGTTGATAATGCACCTATCCACATGTACATTCGAATATTTAGTTGCTGTTTTTGGTGCCTAATACCACTCCTCAGATTCAGTCACTCTACCAGGGTATTATAGCAGCATTTAAAATGTACTATATCAAGCAAACGGTAAGATATATTTTAGATTCAGTGAAAGAAAACAAGTTGAATGTTATGGAAGCATGGAAAAAGTTTAATATTTTGAATTGCATTACACATGTTTCCTCTGCCATCCAACAGTTGCGGAAATCAACTTTAAATGCTTGTTGAAATTTATTAATTATCTAAACAACTGGAGAAACCAAAAAAAATCAACTTCTTTTAACAGACTTTATAACAAAAAAACCTATAGTGGCCGTTTAATAATGAAGATAATTCTGCATTAGAAAAAACCTAACATATCTTCCGACGACAGTGCTATTTTATTATTTTAAGCCAGTCCATAATACCTTTGTACTTATGGATTGAATTTAAACTGTAAATTAAATTTATTTCCTTGTAATAAATATGAATTGTTTTGTTTTATTATTACTTAAAGGAGTTTAGTGTCACTTGTTTTGCACGGTTTTTTAAGAAAACATTTTAATTTGTTTTCATTTTATACGAGTTTTTAAGGTTTTGGAACAGATCACCAAATTTACATACGAATCGTGTATTTTTTACTGTATACGTCAGCGCCCAGTGCTCCCTTATTTTAATTGCTTTGCGTGACTTTTACTTTTAAAGATTTTTTGTGAAGTACTTGATATATAGTATAGTACTTCTGCTTTTCTCATACTTTGATTGATCGATCTATTTGTGTACTCAAAAAATACTGGAAAACAAACCACAAATTCCTCCAATTTCACTTTTCCTTTCGCGAATTTCGGCCTCATCAATTAAAGTGCGAAAGAAAAATAAAATAAATGAGAAAGACATCAAGATTAAATGCTGCGCACACGCACACATAAACACACCGAGCGTACGCGTGTGTGTATGCTTGTTCTATATTTCGGCCGAGAAATAAATGGACTGCAATTACTGGGCACAGTTGGTGTGAACAAGATTCATGCTGAAGAACTTTCACGTTTTATAAACACGTACTCATAAAAAAGAAGTCTCCACACACTCACACATACACACATACATATGCAGCTGTAAGAAATTAGCGCAAAAGCAGCCAGAGCCAGCAACGACGAAAACACGAAAAATTGTGGAACAAATTATTCCAAAATTTCTACATTTGTATATGCTCAACATGTGTCTCTCCTTTGCCGGCTTTTTTTTGCTCAAGAAGAATTTAATGCGCGCTGCGTTAAACAATTTAACCGCTTTGCACTTTCGGCGGATCGTTATTACCACAAACATCTCAACTCATTTATTTATGTGTGGTTCTGCTTTTTCCGTGTTGTTGTTTTGTTTTTTTTTTTATTCACTGGCTCTGCGTTTCGCCGTTGCCGTTGCGCGGGCGCTAACAACGTGACACGCATGCGCATGCGCCGCTTATGCGCGCACTCTTGGCACAGCTGTTGGCATGACAGCTAATGCGTGCCCTCCGCCCAGGCCATTGTCGAAGCCATTCAGCAATTAATCATCACGTTCATTACTTTAGAAAGTAAAAACTAACCAGTCCAACTGCTAATTCATCTTGCCATTTATATCTACATACATGTGCACATAAGTATGCATGTGTGTATGTGAGAATGTGTACCAGCTTATGTGAAATAGCATAATTATATTTGTAGAATTCTAGCGCACTCGCTTATAAATTTGATTAGCGTGAAATGTAGAGCAAAATGATGAAAGCTCCATTAAATGAAATCAAAATGTCAAAAGACACGAGAATGTTCATTGAGAATGTCATTTCTGCAATTTCTGCATACTTTCTACAATTGTATCGATTCATTGTTGGCGGTTCTAGTTCTAAATTAGCGGAAATTCATTTGTAATAGCTTTTATAAATTAATAATTTTTCAGCTTCACTATATTCGCTTGTTAGCTTTGGTGAGAGTTGAAAATTGACAGGCTCAACAGAGTTGTCTGTAATAAATCTTCTGGAGTATACTCGTGCATACAATAACGACATAAAAGCTGAACGATCGGAATATTGTACTTGTATGGAAAAGTTATTAATTTGACGAGAGAACTTCTTCAAATTTCGCATGGTTTATTGTCCAAGTCAACGGTGCAATCTTCGAATAAATTTTGCAGATCGTGTCACTATAGCACATATCTTTCGTACAAACTAACGATAAAAGCTCTTGTAAGTAATTTTTTATAAGAGCGTGGGGTCTTATAGCTTCGGCGCAAGCGATGCTAACATTCGTTTTCCT
This sequence comes from Bactrocera tryoni, assembly GCF_016617805.1. Taxonomy (NCBI): domain Eukaryota; kingdom Metazoa; phylum Arthropoda; class Insecta; order Diptera; family Tephritidae; genus Bactrocera; species Bactrocera tryoni. The sequence continues at coordinate 8,419 of NW_024396408.1, read as the reverse complement.
TGTTTATAAACTCTTTTAGTAACTAAGATCCATCTTTTAGTAACTAAGATCCATGGAATGTATATATCCTCTTTTTCACATAAGTTCCAGTCACTACGTAACCGTTAACCGAATATATGTTAGAATTAAGCAAGCGTCTGCAAGCCAAGAACTTTTAACATTAGGATCTTAAATTAGAGAAGGTTTAAGGATTGTTACATTTCTGTAACATAAGACTAGACCAATAAATACACCTTGGAATGTTACGACTCTTATGACGCGATTTAATACTGTGATCAAATTGAAAGGTGAATTTTGTCCATTTTATCTCCTTCAAACCTTTTTAGACCATGTATCCTCTGGGTAGCCTAGAACGAGGACAAGAGGAAATATCTCCTGTCATCAAACAAAGAGTCGTCGCACTCGCGACTTGGCTCTCACGTCACTGCTGACAGTCATAACTTCGAAGTCGTAGATAATTTCGTCTATCTTGGAACCAGTGTAAACACCACCAAGAATGCCAGCCTGGAAATGCAACGCAGGATGACTCTTGCCAAAAGGTGCTACTTCGGACTGAGTAGGCAATTGAGAAGTAAAGTCCTCTCTCGACGAACAAAAACCAAACTCTATAAGTCACTCATAATTCCCGTCCTGCTATATGGTGCAGAGGCTTGGACGATGAACGATTCGATGGAACGGTGAGCTGTATGAGATATATGCTGACATTGACATAGTTTAGCGAATTAAAAGACAGGGGCTATGCTGGCTAGGTTATGTTGTCCGGATGGACGAAAACACTCCAGCTCTGAAAGTATTCGGCACCGCATCCGCCGGGGGAAGCAGAGGAAGAGGAAGACCTCCACTCCGTTGGAAGGACCAAGTGGAGAAGGACCACCACGTAGCGAAAAGAAGAAACGACTACCGCGCTGTTGTTAACTCGGCTTTAATCGCGTAAGCGGCTTCTACGCCAATAAAGAAGAAGAATAATCTCCTTCAAAGTAATCCCCTTTCGTTGCAATACACTTATGCCAACTTTTCCAGTCATCATAACACTTGGAACAATCTTCCGTCGTGATGCCCGTCACAGCCTTCTTTGATTCAGCTTTTATATCCTCAATTGAGTTAAAACGGTGTCCTCGGAGTGGTCGTGTGAATTCGCTGAATAGCCAGAAGTTACACGACGGTAAAGCAGGCGAATGCGGTGGTTGCGGCACTAGATTAGTTGAAAATGTGGCGAAAATACTACGATCACGAATAACCAATGCAGGATGAGGTGATGCATTATCGCACTTCTTTGTTCAATTAATTCAGACATAGTAAAAATCGAAGAATTCACCTTTAGAGCCTTCCAAAACGACGCGTATCTCAAATACTAATGAATAGCGTAGATGTCAATAACAGTACTACCAATTTACAGAAAAAAAATTTACTGTTTCGAAAAACACGCGAAGTATAAATTAAAAATTCACCTTTCAATTTGATCAGAGTAGTATATCGTTTACAAACAATATTACAATCTTTTCCTTTGAGTAAAGGGTTACTTGGGGTAATATTTCCAAGTAGACTACTGTGAACTAAAATAGTAAGACTTTTTCATTTAAGTTCCACGCGAAAACCCATTAGTCGAAATATTTTTTTCTAGGTTGGTAGGAGTTTTAGTGACATGTGTGGCAAATGTCACATCGAAATAATCATTAGTATTTAGTATACTTCTGTATTTTTCATAGAGTGCATTCGATTTTTAACTTGAGTAGTTTCCTTAAATTTTATGCGCGGAATCAAATTTCTGACGCCGAAACGTGCAGAATGTTAGAAAAGGCCTTCAAAGAGAGTAGAGAACTTGTTGATGACGAACGACGTCCAGGACGGCCATCAACTTCAACTGATGATCGACACGTTAATAAAATAAAGGAATTGGTGCTTGAGAACAGATGATTAACGGTCAGAAATCTTACCGGCATCGTCGGAATATCGGAAGGATCGGTGAAAACTATTTTGAGAGATAATTTTGGGAGAAAGAAAAATGAAAACAAGATTGGTTCCCAAATAACTAATTTTTTTATAGCGTCGCGTCATCGTCTAAGAAACAATGCTTTCCGACTACCAGGGTGCCATGAAACGTATTATTACTAGCGATGAGCTTTGTATCAATAGTTATGACTACGAAATGGACGATTAATCGGCCGAATAACGTAGGAAAGGTTAGCCAAAGCCAAAAATTTCACGTCAAAACAGGTCCCAAATCAAGTAATGTTGACAGTTTTCTTCGATTGACTAGGAAACCGTTTTGAGTCAATTGAAGACATTAAGGGAGTGGTTAAGTTTTCATGGTAAAAAAAATAACTTTTCTCAAAACTACATTTTCAAAAAACGGTCAAAAACGTTGGTAAAAGTGCATTTAGGCTAAGGGGGATACCTTTGAGAGGACGACATAGATTTTGAAAAATAAATTAAGAATTTTAAATTCTTATTATTTTCGGCTCATCGTTGTATATTTGTACCATATATTAAAATATTTAATATCATTTTTACATAATAAATAAAATTCAGTATTCACATAATGTCCTCTTTGCTGAGAATTGAGATGAAGTAAATAGAACTTCAACCACGCCAACTTTCTATAAAATGCCGTTTTAAGTCTGCAAAACCAAGCGGTTCATAAAACATTGCCATTTTACTTCTAGTCAAAATATACCGTATATAGCGTATATTATTTCGAAATCTTTAATTACTTATGCTATAATCGATGGCAGATGTAATTACTGTCCGCTTTCGTTCAATTCTGCAATTGTCTTATGAGGTATAGTATTTAGTGAAGTAAAACGGGCGTAGCATAACCGTAACTAGTTCCACATGGAAAGTGGGCATGGAAATCATTTTATTTAGTTCTTGTCCAGCAATATATTTACTTACAAGACTAAGCGAGACATCAGAAAAATTTTTAATTGAATCAATTCGAAAATTAATAAGCCAATTTCATTAGCATCGGTCAATGTACTTATATAAAATTTACTATATGCATGTACACTGTGCGTCATCAAATTACGTCATCTTTATCAACGTAATGTTATTGCTTCCGATTCTTTTATTATATATTTATTGGCAGCAACTTTAATGTTTTCTGATTTTCTTAGCTTTATATGAACAGTCACTGGGGAAATGAACACAGCTTATGAAGAGCTACAGCTTTTAATAAATAGTATATGGAAACAGTCATTTATAGTCCCTCTGTATAGAAGTGGATGTAGGTCATACATTGAATATTATAGTGGTATTGCAAAACTATCAGTTATACCTAAAATTTTGAAGCTATCATTGCAGACCATATGGGTTTTTCGATGTCTCCGTTAATTTCTTCTTCTCAGCATGAATTTCGTAAAAGGAAATCTACTCTAACAAAGTTACTTGAATTTGTAAACCATGTATCATTGGGTTTTAGGGAACACAATCATACGGATGTTATATACGCTGACATGAGCTAAGCTTTCGATAAAGTAATCTCTCGACTCTCGTACATAAACTTGATCTCCTGGGCTCTCAACTAAGATTTCTTCAATGGGTATATGGAAAATAGTCTAACGGTGTGAAATAGCACGACAATAAATTGATTGTGACATTCGTTGTGTGGCTTGTGGTGCCGTACTGTTGGAACCACGTATTATCCAAGCCTATATCATCCAACTTGGGGACAACAATATTCGGTTATCATTGAACGGCAGCGGTTTCCAATCACAGTAATGTGCCGGGCTTGATAACCACGGAAGAAGTACGACCCAACGACGCCGGCGGCCCATAAACCGCATCAAACCGTAATTTTTTCGGGATTCAATGGTGACTCATGGAGTACGTGTGAATTGCTTTCTGAACAATAACACATATTTTGCTTAGTGACGAAGCCATTCAGCCAGAAATGAGCCTCGTCGCTGAAGATGATATTTCGATGAAAATACGGATCATTTTAAAGTCGTTGCTCAGCCAAATTTACTAACATACCACCAAAATCTGGAAATCCAGCGGCTTCAGTTCTTGCGTTAATTTGATCTTGTGAGGATGTAGGTCAAGATCTTGTTGCAAAATTCGCCAAAACGACGTCACAGAAATGCCCAACGCTTGCGAACGACGTGTGAGAGACCTCATTGGGTCTTCCTCTATTGATGCGCTAGCGGCAGCTATATTCTCGACACTAAGACACTTCTTTGTCTACTTTGTACGGGAACATTTTGGGCTGTTCCTATGGATTAAAATTTTTCCACTAGACTCTCAATTGTTGATCCGACAGGACGGTTATGACGGCCATAATGTTGAGGCCACTGACTGAATTTTTGTAGAAAATTTTAATAATCTCGACTCATTGTTGGATCTTATATCTTTCCATGATAAAATGACAAACCTTACTCAAGAGAAATGTCAAAAGAGCGGGGAAAATTATAGCGCCGTTTGTTGTCCTTAACGGTGTACTTTTGTAGAGTCCCTATTGAAAAAAAGTTCTAAATATGATTGGCTCGCCAAAGTTAACAAATCTGGATGGAAATAATCCACTAAGGAGGAATTATTTGAAGTTATTATAAAAGCTTAGTTATTTCTTTAAACTATAATGGAAAATTATACTTATCGGTGTGCAAATGGATCTTTGACATCGTTCTCAACAAAGCGGGATCGACTCACTATTAAAATAAATGTTAACAATATTGAAAAAGGTGATTTCACCTGCTAACCCAATTTAAATCGTTAATTTTTTTGTAGAATTAAAAAAAAAAATCTTAAAAAAATATAGAAAAAGGGGAAAATTTACTAAATTTTAGCTTCTCAAATTTTAATAGAAAATAACCGAAACTATTTAAACCGGAGGTGTGCTAAACTGATGAGGCGCAGTGTATGAGTAGTTTGAAAGTTGAAAATTTCTTTGCTGGGCTGCTGCTCTCGTCCGGCACGTTTGCCTGATCCGTAACTAATCCTATTTGCCAGCCAATGTGGCGCACACCATACACACACATACGAACAAATAAATTCTATGCTGTGGCTACTAATGAAGCAGCTCGTACATCAAAGCACCAGCAGATGCCACACACTACTTAACGCGATAAATAGCCAAAACGCTGGCACCTAACGGATTCGCAGTCGGAGTCGGAGTACTGGGCGAGGGTTCGTTGCATCTGGTTGAGGCATTATGGCCAATTCTATGGCATTTGCTTCCAAATAAGACCCATTTAAATACGACGCATGCTGATACCAGCATTTGTGAAGCGTTTAGAAACGCGCTGCTCTATTACTGCTATGTACATATGTATGTTTGAGTGCGTGTGTGTGTGCTTTTCATTTAGCCGGCGATTCGACCTGCTTTTTTGGCACACTCGTCAGATTTTCGCTGATTTACACATTTCTATTTACAAAATAGTTTCATTGCGCTTTTATGGCAATTATTCTATTATTGTTTTTCTTTTCATGTTTTTATGTGCTCGGCCGCATGTGTGTGTGTGTGTGTGCGTGGCAGAATGCGGTTTTTTCTGTGCATTTGCTGGCGGAATCAATTAAGCGTTGCCAGTATTAAGCGACAGCTGTTACAATGCTACACCGCAAAACGCTGCTGCCGCATTGTCCGCTAATGCGCGATGAGTTTGTTGCCGTTATTTACTTTTTGTTGGCGATGTTTTTCAGTTTAACTACTGTATAACTGTTGTTGTGCGCATTGCATGCCTTTCATTTTCTGGGTAATTTTACAGTGACACACGCGCATAGATTTCTATACAGTTGTATTGCCATGTGTTTTTTTTGTTGTAACCAGAGAATTTGGACAATGTGCAAATTCATAAAAACACATACATATGTACATTTTTTGTATTGTTGGTTAAATTACGCTTGTTTGTTTTAGTTTAAAACTTTATTTACGACTCTAATGTACTGTATATGGATTCATTTTAATTTGGATAATATTGCAAAATTTAAATCAGGAATTTTTGTATTACAGTTTTCTATGAAATGTGTTTGGATAACCGATTGAATCCTTTGTAAATAAAATTTGGCTGTGGAGTTACGAATTCCAGTGGCGTTAGATATTTGCTTTAGGGATCTTAATTGTTTTCTTATTTGATCGGTGATATGATCGGTGACCCTACAAAAATGCTATTAAACCACCTGTAGCTGTGACAAAATCATGGCTTATGGTCAGATGGCTTCTAATTTCTTCTTCTTTATTGGCGCGCTTATAGCCGAGTTAACAACAGTGCGTCAGTCGTTCTTCATTTCCGCTGTTTGCGCCAATTCGAGATTGCAAGTGTAGTCAGGTCCTCCTCTACCTAGTATTTCGAGCAGAGTGGAGGTCTGCTTCCCCCGGCGGGTACAGCGTCGATTACTCTCAGATTTCGGACGATTTGACCTATCAAACGTAGCCGCTGTCTCTTAATTCGCTAAACTATGGCAATGTCGTCGTATATCTCGTACTTCTCGGGCTTTTCTCACGAGCATATCGTCAATTTCCGCTCTCAAATCCTTCAATAATATACTATATACATATAATAGCTTCATAAACGTTAGTTTTTTCACCACCAATTGTTGATTTATAATCGTTCGCAATTAAATTAGTAGTTATGTACTGTCTAGCTTATATTTCCCTTCAAAATTACAAGCGAATCATGGGTTCATTTGACAAAGAGTTTTTTTTTTTTAACTTTTACTTTTCATCATACAAATCAAGAACCAATAAATATATACGGCATGAATAGCGCCTTAGAGGTGTGGCATCTTATGACTAAAAATTATTCAAATCGGACCAAAACTGTTCAAGCGCCTAGGTACTAAATATGTGGACCCCGTACTTAAAGTTAACTTTTGACTGATAATATTGGAAAGTATATATATACATACATATATGTATATGTAATTGAAATTCACCGAGAATCCTTTTCTGATAGTTGTACGACTAACTGTCAAAGATGGGTTGAATCGGGTCAATATACCATTATTTTCCCTTTAGCTATTGCAAAGATTTTCGAATTTTCAGGTGATTTTATACCGCATGTATCGGCCAATATGTGAGTTATCTCAATGAAATTAAAAGAACGTGTTTTACTATTAGCAGTATACTTTTGTGTCTAAACTGAATAAAATCGGGTGAAAACTTGACTTAGCCCCCAAATAATTAATATTACAATTTTCGAAAATTCGGCTGAAACTCAGGGAGCATGTTAATAGTATGTGGTATTGCCAAAAATTGATAAAAAATTGAAAAATATAAAAATTTAATACATTCTTTGGACCCCATATTTCTAATTTATTTTACAATTCTTACCCCCCTCCCACTTACTTACAAGCCGTATGACGAATATATCATTCAGGTTGTTAGTTACGTATATATTTGTAAAATTGCTTGAAAATATGTTTTCAAGTACGTATATACCTGACATCTTCGTCTTAACCCTACATCCCTAATATAATGAATTTCGATCTTCTGGTTAACGATTTCTGCATCAACTCAATGTAATAAATTTAGCCTATTCGGCTGAGTTCACATACATACATCTCAATTGAGGATGATTTAAGTATAATTTTTGCTGATGGGAAGTAAAATATAGTAATAAAAGTACTTTCCGAAGTGATGTAGTAAACCATATAAAGCAAAAATTGATCACAAAGCAAAATGTTTGATAATCCCATCATATATAATCTAGTCGAAATAAATCCATTATTTATGACACTAAATTGAAGGCAAATTTAGTGTAGAGTGATACGAATCAAATACGTTTGATTCGATATTTGAGTCATTTCGTAGGAAATTTCAAAACCCCACTCTCAAAAAACTGAGACAGTCGATTAAGTCGATTTTTGTAAGCTGCTCTTGAGTCGAATTTTTGACCAGCAAATTCATACAGGACAGGAACACTTGTGTCAGATTCGGACAATAAGGCGGTTGCATAAGAGCTTTCCAACCAAGCTTCCGGAGCTTCGGGTGAGTCACTATCGCATATGGAAATTCGGTCTATGAAGTTGTCTTCGATTAACTCGTGTAGCATCCATACTCGACATTTTTTTTATATCCAGATTTTTTCAAACGGTTTTTTGTGCAACGTTATCGCGGTCAATGTCCTTGGTAACCAACGAATGAAATTAGCATTCATGCTTTATCGGCGATATATGTATCTGGCTAAGCTTTGTACTAGACCTACAGGAAGGTTTTCTTAAGACCTGCTTAATCCAGACTGGATAAGGAAGCGAAGCAAATGGGTCTGGTAATGAACGAGGACAGACGGACGGGAGAGTCATCAAACAAACAGTCGTCCCACTCATGACTTGGCTCCCACGTCACTGTCGACAGTCACAACTTTGAAGTCGTAGATAATTTCGTCATTCTAACACGTGTTACTTTGGACTGCGTAGGCAATTGAGAAGTAAAGTCCTCTCTCGACAAACAAAGACCAAATTACAAGTCACTCATCATTCGCGTCTT
>NW_024396407.1:0-9269 GCF_016617805.1 Bactrocera tryoni | reverse complement strand
GTCGAATACTTTAGCCGCTAGAGCGTTTACAAAGTTGAAACAAACATGTGATTTTTCTCAAAAAACACTACATTTGTTTGTGAACACTATTGCCACGCTCCTGGTAGGGATAGAGAATAAGTTGAGGGCTTTTCTAAAAGCTCCTTAAATTATCTAACCGATGCTGTTTATTTGACCCACCTACGTCGAATACTTTAGCCGCTAGAGCGTTTACAAAGTTTAAACAAACATGTGATTTTTCTCAAAACACTACATTTGTTTGTGAACACTATTGCCACGCTCCTGGTAGGGATAGAGAATAAGTTGAGGGCTTTTCTAAAAGCTCCTTAAATTATCTAACCGATGCTGTTTATTTGACCCACCTACGTCGAATACTTTAGCCGCTAGAGCGTTTACAAAGTTGAAACAAACATGTGATTTTTCTCAAAACACTACATTTGTTTGTGAACACTATTGCCACGCTCCTGGTAGGGATAGAAAACAGGTTGAGGGCTTTTCTAAAAGCTCCTTAAATTATCTAACCGATGCTATTTATTTGACCCACCTACGTCGAATACTTTAGCCGCTAGAGCGTTTACAAAGTTGAAACAAACATGTGATTTTTCTCAAAACACTACATTTGTTTGTGAACACTATTGCCAGGCTCCTGGTAGGGATAGAAAATAGGTTGAGGGCTTTTCTAAAAGCTCCTTAAATTATCTAACCGATGCTATTTATTTGACCCACCTACGTCGAATACTTTAGCCGCTAGAGCGTTTACAAAGTTGAAACAAACATGTGATTTTTCTCAAAACACTACATTTGTTTGTGAACACTATTGCCACGCTCCTGGTAGGGATAGAAAATAGGTTGAGGGCTTTTCTAAAAGCTCCTTAAATTATCTAACCGATGCTATTTATTTGACCCACCTACGTCGAATACTTTAGCCGCTAGAGCGTTTACAAAGTTGAAACAAACATGTGATTTTTCTCAAAACACTACATTTGTTTGTGAACACTATTGCCTCGCTCCTAGTAGGGATAGAAAACAGGTTGAGGGCTTTTCTAAAAGCTCCTTAAATTATCTAACCGATGCTATTTATTTGACCCACCGACATCGAATACTTTAGCCGCTAGAGCGTTTACAAAGTTGAAACAAACATGTGATTTTTCTCAAAACACTACATTTGTTTGTGAACACTATTGCCACGTTCCTGGTAGGGATAAAGAATAGCTTGAGGGCTTTTCTTAAAGCCCTTTAAATTATCTAACCAGTACTATTGATTTGATCCACCTACATCGAATACTTTAGCCGCTAGAGCGTTTACAAAGTTGAAACAAACATGTGATTTTTCTCAAAACACTACATTTGTTTGTGAACACTATTGCCTCGCTCCTAGTAGGGATAGAAAACAGGTTGAGGGCTTTTCTAAAAGCTCCTTAAATTATCTAACCGATGCTATTTATTTGACCCACCGACATCGAATACTTTAGCCGCTAGAGCGTTTACAAAGTTGAAACAAACATGTGATTTTTCTCAAAACACTACATTTGTTTGTGAGCACTATTGCCTCGCTCCTGGTAGGGATAGAAAACAGGTTGAGGGCTTTTCTAAAAGCTCCTTAAATTATCTAACCGATGCTATTTATTTGACCCACCTACGTCGAATACTTTAGCCGCTAGAGCGTTTACAAAGTTGAAACAAACATGTGATTTTTCTCAAAACACTACATTTGTTTGTGAACACTATTGCCACGCTCCTGGTAGGGATAGAAAATAGGTTGAGGGCTTTTCTAAAAGCTCCTTAAATTATCTAACCGATGCTATTTATTTGACCCACCTACGTCTAATACTTTAGCCGCTAGAGCGTTTACAAAGTTGAAACAAACATGTGATTTTTCTCAAAACACTACATTTCTTTGTGAACACTATTTCCACGCTCCTGGTAGGGATAGAGAATAAGTTGAGGGCTTTTCTAAAAGCTCCTTAAATTATCTAACCGATGCTATTTATTTGAGCCACCTACATCGAATACTTTAGCCGCTAGAGCGTTTACAAAGTTGAAACAAACAAGTGAATTTTCTCAAAACACTACATTTGTTTGTGAACACTGTTGCCTCGCTCCTGGTAGGGATAGAAAATAGGTTGAGAGCTTTTATAAAAGATCCTTAAATTATCTAACCGATGCTATTCATTTGACCCACCTACGTCGAATACTTTAGCCGCTAGGGCGTTTACAAAGTTGAAACAAACATGTGATTTTTCTCAAAACACTACATTTCTTTGTGAACACTATTGCCACGCTCCTGGTAGGGATAGAAAACAGGTTGAGGGCTTTTCTAGAAGCTCCTTAAATTAGCTTACCGATGCTATTTATTTGACCCACCTACGTCGAACACTTTATCCGCTAAAACGATTACAATGTTGAAACAAAAATGTGATTTTTCACAAAACACTACATTTGTTTGTGAACACTATTGCCACGCTCCTGGTAGGGATAGAAAATAGGTTGAGGGCTTTACTCAAAGCTCTTTAAATTGTCTAACCAATGCTTTTTATCTGACCCACCTACGTCGAACACTTAAGCTGCTAGAGCGTTTACAAAGTTGAAACAAAAATATGATTTTTCTCAAAACACTACATTTGTTTGTGAACACTATTGTCAGGCTCCTGGTAGGGATAGAAAATAGGCTGAGGGCTTTTCAAATAGCTCCTTAAATTATCTAACCGATGCTATTTATTTGACCCACCTGCTTCGAATACTTTAGCCGCTAGAGCGTTTACAAAGTTGAAACAAACATGTGATTTTTCTCAAAACACTACATTTGTTTGTGAACACTATTGCCAGGCTCCTGGTAGGGATAGAAAACAGGTTGAGGGCTTTTCTAAAAGCTCCTTAAATTATCTAACCGATGCTATTTATTTGACCCACCTACATCGAATACTTTAGCCGCTAGAGCGTTTACAAAGTTGAAACAAACATGTGATTTTTCTCAAAACACTACATTTGTTTGTGAACACTATTGCCAGGCTCCTGGTAGGGATAGAGAATAAGTTGAGGGCTTTTCTAAAAGCTCCTTAAATTATCTAACCGATGCTATTTACATGACCCCCCTACGTCGAATACTTTAGCCGCTAGAGCGTTTACAAAGTTGAAACAAACATGTGATTTTTCTCAAAACACTACATTTGTTTGTGAACACTATTGCCAGGCTCCTGGTAGGGATAGAGAATAAGTTGAGGGCTTTTCTAAAGGCTCCTTTAATTATCTAACCGATGCTATTTATTTGACCCACCTACCATCGAATACTTTAGCCGCTAGAGCGTTTACAAAGTTAAAACAAACGTAGCGATTTTTCTCAAAACACTACATTTTGTTTGTGAACACTATTGCCTCGCTCCTGGTAGCGATAGAAAACAGGTTGAGGGCTTTTTCTAAAAAGCTCCTTAAATTATCTAACCGATGCTATTTATTTGACCCACCTACGTCGAATACTTTAGCCGCTAGAGCGTTTTACAAAGTTGAAACAAACATGTGAATTTTCTCAAAACACTACATTTCTTTGTAAACACTATTGCCACGCTCCTGGTAGGGATAGAGAATAAGTTGAGAACTTTTCTAAAAGCTCCTTAAATTATCTAACCGATGCTGTTTACTTGACCCACCTGCATCGAATACTTTAGCCGCTAGAGCGTTTACAAAGTTGAAACAAACATGTGATTTTTCTCAAAACACTACATTTGTTTGTGAACACTATTGTCACGCTCGCTCCTTGGTCAGAATAGAAAACTGGCTTGAGGGCTTCTCTAAAAGCTTCTTAAATTATCTAACCGATGCTATTTATTTGATCCAATTTACGTCGAATATTTAGCCGCTAGAGCGTTTACAAAGTTGAAACAAACATGATTTTTCTCAAAACACTACATTTGTTTGTAGAACACTATTGCAATGCTCCTGGTCAGGAATAGAAACTGGTTGAGGGCTTTCCTAAAAGCTTCCTTAAATTATCTAACCGATGCTTATTTATTTGATCCACCTATGTCGAACACTTTAGTTGCTAGAGCGTTTTTTCTATAAAGTTGGAACAAACATGTGAATTTTCTCAAAAACACTCACATTTCTTTGTAAACACTAATGCCAGGCTCCTGGTAGGGATAGAAAATAAGTTGAGGGCTTTTCTAAAGGCTCCTTAAATTATCTAACCGATGCTATTTATTTGACCCACCTACATCGAATACTTTAGCCGCTATAGCGTTTACAAAGTTGAAACAAACATGTGATTTGTCTCAAAACACTACTTTTGTTTGCGAACACTATTGCCGCGCTCCTGGTAGGGACAGAGAATGAGTTTAGGGCTTTTCCAAAAGCTCCTTAAATTATCTAACCGATGCTATTTATTTGACCCACCTACATCGAATACTTTAGCCGCTAGAGCGTTTACAAAGTTGAAACAAACATGTGATTTTTCTCAAAACACCGCATTTCTTTGTGAACACTATTGCCACGCTCCTGGTAGGGATAGAGAATAAGTTGAGGGCTTTTCTAAAAGCTCCTTAAATTATCTAACCGATGCTATTTATTTGATCCACCTACATCGAATACTTTAGCCGCTAGAGCGTTTACAAAGTTGAAACAAACATGTGATTTTTCTCAAAACACTACATTTGTTTGTGAACACTATTGCCAGGCTCCTGGTAGGGATACAAAATAGGTTGAGGGCTTTTCTAAAAGCTCCTTAAATTATCTAACCGATGCTGTTTATTTGACTCACCTACATCGAATACTTTAGCCGCTAAAGCGTTTACCAAGTTGAAACAAACATGTGATTTTTCTCAAAACACTACATTTGTTTGTGAACACTATTGCCACGCTCCTGGTAGAATTAGAAAATAGGTTGAGGGCTTTTCTAAAAGATCCTTAAATTATCTAACCGATGCTATTTATTTGACCCACCTACGTCGAATACTTTAGTCGCTAGGGCGTTACAAAGTTGAAACAAACAAGTGATTTTTTTCAAAACACTACATTTGTTTGTGAACACTATTGCCGCGCTCCTGGTAGGGATAGAAAACAGGTTGAGGGCTTTTCCAAAAGATCCTTAAATTATCTAACCGATGCTATTTATTTGACCCACCTACGTCGAATACTTTAGCCGCTAGGGCGTTACAAAGTTGAAACAAACATGTGATTTTTCTCAAAACACTACACTTGTTTGTGGATGCTATTGCCACGCTCCTGGTAGGGAGAGAGATTAAGTTGAGGGCTTTTCAAGAGATCCTTCAACCATTCAATCGATGATGTTTATTTAATCCACCTACATTGAATACTTTAGATAGCCAGAGCGTACAGGAAAGCTGAAACAAACAGGTGATTTTTCTCAAAACACTACATTTGTCAGCGAACACTATTTCCTGGCCTTAGAGAGAATACAGGGCTTTCAAAGCCTTAAATTACCCAACTGTTATAATTTATTGATCCACTCAAGAACACTTTAGTTGAGCGTTTACAAAGCGAAACAAATATGTGATTTTTCAAACGCTGCGTTTGTTTAAACACTATTGCTGCCTCAGTCGAATAGGGTTGAGGGCTTTTTTCAAGCTCTTAAACACTCCAACTGATGCTTTTATGCACCCACCCACGTCGAATACTACATTTGTTTGCGAACACTATTGCTGCGCTCCTGGTAGGGATAGAAAACAGGTTGAGGGCTTTTCTAAAAGCTCCTTAAATTATCTAACCGATGCTGTTTATTTGACCCACCTACATGGAATACTTTAGCCGCTAGAGCGTTTACAAAGTTTAAACAAACATGTGATTTTTCTCAAAACACTACATTTGTTTGTGAACACTATTGCCTCGCTCCTGGTAGGGATAGAAAACAGGTTGAGGGCTTTTCTAAAAGATCCTTAAATTATCTAACCGATGCTATTTATTTGATCCACCTACGTCGAATACTTTAGCCGCTAGAGCGTTTACAAAGTTGAAACAAACATGTGATTTTTCTCAAAACACTACATTTGCTTGTGAACACTATTGCCACGCTCCTGGTAGGGATAGAGAATAAGTTGAGGGCTTTTCTAAAGGCTCCTTAAATTATCTAACCGACGCTATTTTTTGATCCACCTACGTCGAATACTTTAGCCGCTAGAGCGTTTACAAAGTTGAAACAAACATGTGATTTTTCTCAAAAAACACTACATTTGTTTGTGAACACTATTGCCACGCTCCTGGTAGGGATAGAAAACAGGTTGAGGGCTTTTCTAAAAGATCCTTAAATTATCTAACCGATGCTATTTATTTGATCCACCTACGTCGAATACTTTAGCCGCTAGAGCGTTTACAAAGTTGAAACAAACATGTGATTTTTCTCAAAACACTACATTTGCTTGTGAACACTATTGCCACGCTCCTGGTAGGGATAGAGAATAAGTTGAGGGCTTTTCTAAAGGCTCCTTAAATTATCTAACCGACGCTATTTTTTGATCCACCTACGTCGAATACTTTAGCCGCTAGAGCGTTTACAAAGTTGAAACAAACATGTGATTTTTCTCAAAAAACACTACATTTGTTTGTGAACACTATTGTCACGCTCCTGGTAGGAATAAAAAAAAGGTTGAGGGCTTTTCTAAAAGCTCTTTAAATTATCTAACCGATGCTCTTTATTTTACCCGCCTGCGTCGAATACTTTAGCCGCCAGAGCGTTTACAAAGTTGAAACAAACATGTGATTTTTCTCAAAACACTACATTTGTTTGCAAGGCTCCTGGTAGGAATAGAAAATAGGTTGAGGGCTTTTCTAAAAGCTCCTTAAATTATCCAACCGATGCTATTTATTTGACCCACCTGCGTCGAATATTTCAGCCGCTAGAGCGTTTACAAAGTTGAAACAAACATGTGATTTTTCT
The DNA here is from genome assembly GCF_016617805.1 of Bactrocera tryoni. Classification (NCBI taxonomy): domain Eukaryota; kingdom Metazoa; phylum Arthropoda; class Insecta; order Diptera; family Tephritidae; genus Bactrocera; species Bactrocera tryoni. Next base: position 2,386 of record NW_024396407.1, on the reverse strand, counting down.
CAAAACACTACATTTGTTTGTGAACATTATTGTCACGCTCCTGGTAGAGATAGAAAATAGGTTGAGGGTTTTCCTGAAATCTCTTTAAATTATCTAACCGATGCTCTTTATTTTACCCGCCTGCGTCGAATACTTTAGCCGCCAGAGCGTTTACAAAGTTGAAACAAACATGCGATTTTTCTCAAAACACTACATTTTCTTGCCAGGCTCCTGGTAGGAATAGAAAATAGGTTGAGGGCTTTTCTAAAAGCTCCTTAAATTATCCAACCGATGCTATTTATTTGACCCACCTGCGTCGAATATTTCAGCCGCTAGAGCGTTTACAAAGTTGAAACAAACATGTGATTTTTCTCAAAACACTACATTTGTTTGTGAACATTATTGTCACGCTCCTGGTAGAGATAAAAAATAGGTTGAGGGTTTTCCTGAAATCTCTTTAAATTATCTAACCGATGCTCTTTATTTTACCCGCCTGCGTCGAATACTTTAGCTGCCAGAGCGTTTACAAAGTTGAAACAAACATGTGATTTTTCTCAAAACACTACATTTGTTTGCAAGGCTCCTGGTAGGAATAGAAAATAGGTTGAAGGCTTTCCTGAAAGCTCTTTAAATTATCTAACCGATGCTCTTTATTTGACCCACCTGCGTCGAATACTTTAGCCGCTAGAGCGTTTACAAAGTTGAAACAAACATGTGATTTTTCTCAAAACACTACATTTGTTTGTGAACACTATTGCCAGGCTGCTGGTAGGAATAGAAAACAGGTTGAGGGCTTTTCTAAAAGCTCCTTAAGCTATCTCACCGATGCTGTTCATTTGACCCACCTACATCGAATACTTTAGCCGCTAGAGCGTTTACAAAGTTGAAACAAACATGTGATTTTTCTCAAAACACTACATTTGTTTGTGAACACTATTGCCAGGCTGCTGGTAGGAATAGAAAAAAGTTTAAGGGCTTTTCTAAAAGCTCCTTAAATTATCTAACCGATGCTCTTTATTTGACCCACCTACGTCGAATACTTCAGCCGCTAGAGCGTTTACAAAGTTGAAACAAACATGTGATTTTTCTCAAAACACTACATTTGTTTGTGAACACTATTGCCAGGCTGCTGGTAGGAATAGAAAATAGGTTGAGGGCTTTTCTAAAAGCTCCTTAAATTATCTAACCGATGCTCTTTATTTGACCCACCTACGTCGAATACTTCAGCCGCTAGAGCGTTTACAAAGTTGAAACAAACATGTGATTTTTCTCAAAACACTACATTTGTTTGTGAACACTATTGCCACGCTCCTGGTAGGGATAGAAAATAGGTTGAGGGCTTTTCTAAAAGATCCTTAAATTATCTAACCGATGCTATTTATTTGCTCCTTAAACTATTTAACCGACGACCCACCTACGTCGAATACTTTAGCCGCTAGGGCGTTTACAAAGTTGAAACAAACATGTGATTTTTCTCAAAACACTACATTTGTTTGTGAACACTATTGCCAGGCTGCTGGTAGGAATAGAAAAAAGTTTAAGGGCTTTTCTAAAAGCTCCTTAAATTATCTAACCGATGCTATTTATTTGACCCACCTACGTCGAATACTTTAACCGCTAGGGCGTTTACAAAATTGTAACAAACATGTGATTTTTCTCAAAACACTACATTTGTTTTTGAACACTATTGCCAGGCTCCTGGTACGAATAGAAAATAGGTTGAGGGCTTTTCTAAAAGCTCCTTAAATTATCCAACCGATGCTATTTATTTGACCCACCTACGTTGAATACTTCAGCCGCTAGAGCGTTTACAAAGTTGAAACAAACATGTGATTTTTCTCAAAACACTACATTTGTTTGTAAACACTATTGCCAAGCTGCTGGTAGGAATAGAAAAAAGTTTAAGGGCTTTTCTAAAAGCTCTTTAAATTATGTAACCGATGCTATTTATTTGACCCACCTGCGTCGAATACTTTAGCCGCTAGAGCGTTTACAAAGTTGAAACAAACATGTGATTTTTCTCAAAACACTACATTTGTTTGCCAGGCTCCTGGTAGGAATAGAAAACAGGTTGAGGGCTTTCCTGAAAGCTGTTTAAATTGTCTAACCGATGCTTTTTATTTTACCCGCCTGCGTCGAATACTTTAGCCGGTAGAGCGTTTGCAAAGTTGAAACAAACATGCGATTTTTCTCAAAACACTACATTTGTTTGCCAGGCTCCTGGTAGGAATAGAAAACAGGTTGAGGGCTTTCCTGAAAGCTGTTTAAATTGTCTAACCGATGCTTTTTATTTTACCCGCCTGCGTCGAATACTTTAGCCGGTAGAGCGTTTGCAAAGTTGAAACAAACATGCGATTTTTCTCAAAACACTACATTTGTTTGTGAACACTATTGCCACGCTCCTGGT
>NW_024396406.1:0-82170 GCF_016617805.1 Bactrocera tryoni | reverse complement strand
AATAAATAAAAATATATCGAAAATATGGCCCAACATTCCCACATGGAGTACCAAATCAATTAAAATCATTTTAAATATAATATAAAGTACACTTGTATTCTTTGTAGATAAAGTGAAGGTGAGTGAATTAGTGAAAAGGACACCTAGTGGGTATACATTAAATAAAGAAGAAAATAATAATAAAAATATCGAATGAAGCTAAGAAGATAACTCTACTGAAAGAATGCATTCAGCACCAAGCTTAGATATTTTTCACATTAAAACCTTAAATAAAACCCTAAACTCATTCCCACAACAAATTGTACTGAGCAGATCAAGAGTAACGAACATTATAGAACTAAAACTTTTAACACCTACAGGCACCACATACGGTATAAAGATTTAGAATTTTTAAAACAAATCATTTCAGAAAGAGTAGATAAAAACCTTTTAACTGGGGAAAATTACACATTAAAAGAATTACGTGAAGTTAAGCAAATTTTGCGAAAAAGAATTGCTAAGAAAGTTTGCCATACAGGTAATAGCTTTGATATAACTAACGAAAAGGATAAAGAAAAAATAATTAGACAAACTGTGAGAACTAAATATCTTTACAGAATTTAGCCCACACAACCCATAAAGGCACACCCTATTGCTCACAACACAACGGGAAAATCACGCCACTTCTAGAAACACAAGAAGATTGAGAAACCAACATGCAGATGAAACGACAACAACAATGCATACACAGCGGTAAAACCACGCCACGCAAGCAATAAAGCGGGATACCACGAAGACGGAGAAATCAGACAAGCAGATAAAACAACAACAAGCATGCATACGCAGCGGTAAAACCACGCCACTGCCGGCAATATACGCCGTCCCAGCAACACACGCCATCCCAACGCAACATGTTGCGAATGTTTTAGCACGCAGCATAGGCTTGCTGGGGAGTTAGGTGACGGATGATCGGACAGTCAGCACTGGACTGTGACAGCGTACGCACGCTTGGCATCAGACTACGCAGTGAGTTTATCCTCTGGCTGGTCTTGATACCCTGACTTGTGAACGCCGTCTGTTAAGGGTGAGCTTGGTAGTGAGTTTATCCTCTGACCAACTCAACCTTTAACATCGCGGTCGCTAACACAGTCTTCCGTGATCCGGGATCTTTACGCGGCAAAGTGGTTGAAAGGACCTCTCCAGCGCAGCAGAGGAGCGTAAGTGTGTATAGCAGTACAGCGTTATTGAAGCCTACACGAGCGTCGGCAGAAGTAGCCGAACGTAGTCGTAGTAGCACAGGAGCGTCAACGCACGCCGCAGGACACCGTCATTGTAGCCTACCGAGCGCCGGCAGAAATAGCTGAAGCGCTGAACACATAGAGAGCGACAGACTGCAAACCACATCTGTCAAATATTAAAATACACACGTTCTTACGGGCAGTGTTATTTTGACAGCTGCACGACTGCAGGCCGACAGTTGTCGTTCTCGCTAACTTCAATATCCTCCTATATTTGCCAACGACAGTAGGACGACAGTAGAGTTGACAGTAGAATGGAAGATAGAAAGAGGAGGTAGAGGGTGATGCCACTAATATGTAAAATGTAAAATTATTCACAGCTCTAACAAAGTTGACGTTATTTTACAAATAAAAGCATAAAATAGCTCTATTATATGATTTGTAATAACAATTGAAAATTTAAAAGAGAAATATTTACCTATTTACTTATTTTTAGCATAAAAAATTTCATTTGAACAAAACATTAAAATTTCATTGAAGTTTTCATTGATTCGCAGAAGAACCCCAATATTTACAAATTTATTGTAACGAACCCTGGACACGGCGAGTATACCTCAGCAATTTATACTTGTAAGAAGCAGGGGCAGAAAAGGCTTCGTTACAGTTGGCGCCCGAGCAGGGACCCTGCGGATCGTATATCAGGAAGATATTTAACGCGGAAATGGCAGATCTCATGTGGTTAGACAACGTGTCCAAGGAGCAACTAATCTCCTTCGCACAGAGTCTATGAGTTGACCACACAGGCACCACGCGAGAGATTCGTAAGCGCATAACTATACTGGCAGCCAAGGCGCACGAAGACCCCGAAGTAGACGAAAAATTTTTAAAGATGGAAGCTGCATACAAAACAAATGAGATCGCTTTACGAGACGAAGGCGATCAGAAGACAACATTACCACCAGACCAAGACAGAGGGCCCGGGAGCACTTTCGCAGAATAATCACGGTTGCAACCACCACCAATAAACAGGTTACTTCAACAGAACCACGTTGTCACATTCGCACCCATCATCGACCAGGTGAGGAAGTGGTCCGTGAAATACGACGGTGGGCGAGACCCACTAGCGTTCGTTGAGAGATTAGAAGAGCTCTCCGAAGTGTACATGATAAATGTGGACATCCTTCCGAGAACCATGCCCGAATTACTATGCGGTACCGCTCTCCAATGGTATCGCAACAATAACGAACATTGGGAGAGTTGGACAACCTTCAAAAAGGACTTTCTGCGCTTCTTCTTACCAGCACGTTACTTCGAACGCCCCGAAGATAACATACGGCAACGAAGACAACACGTGCGAGAAAAATATAAAGACTACGTTCTGGCTATGCAGAACTTAATGCGACACGCTGGGTATAATCCGGAGGAGCGACTGGAAAGAATTTTTCGGAATAGTCACACCGATTAATTGCTCTACATTCGGCGGCGAGATTTCGAGACGCTAGCCGAACTCATCACACTGGCAGAAGAGTAAGTAGGGATATATGAAGGACAACGACGAGGAATAGAACCACCACGACGCGAGATGACGAGACACATCGTAGGTGACCACGATTTGAGAAATGCAAGTAGGCCGTTACCACGTCCTCCACAACATAACACTTCGGTAGATGCGCATCACCAGCAATCAGCTACGAGCAGAGCCTTCCGGCCGGGAAATAAGTGCTTGAGATGTAGCCAGGAAGGTCACTATGCTAGTAGATGCCGTAATCCCAAGAAGTTATTTTGTAGGGAGTGTGGTAACCAAAGAATGTTGTCATCAACAACAGGGAAACGACCAAGGGTTTCGCCAAAGACAAGGCGCGGCGGACCCACGGAACTCAGCACCGAACCACCAATAATTATGCATCAGGAGCGAGGCCGACTATACGCCTTAATCTTGCTTGGTGGAGAACCGGCGGAAGCCGTCATTGACACTGGCGCCTCGAAAAGTTTCGTATCACCACGAGTTGCAGAACGTATGGACGCAAACGGGAATGGTAAGAAGGTGACCGTGGCTATTGAAATACAAATGGCCGATGGCACCACCAGCAAGATTTTCGACGCCGTGGAGACCAACATTCAACTCGGACAGACATCGCTAAAGGCAGTGGTACACGTGATGCCCGGAGCGATTGATGACGTCATACTCGGATTAGATACACTGGGAAACATGGGAGTTATAGTATCCTGCGGAGGTCATCAGGTAGTGCTGAAAGCGTCCGATGGTCAGCAATCAACGGCCTCTCGCACCATGTCATCAGAAGCCGTAAGCAACGTGACCCTTACTACGCCAGACACACGTCTGCTAAAGCGTAGAATGAAGAGAAAAAGAAGACGTAAGCTTAAGTGCAGGAGGGTCAATCGACTCGAGACTTCATCGACCGCCAACCAGAGAAACGAAGCGGCCCGCATGCGTGACTTCCTAGACGAGGAACTTCGAAAATTCGAAAGCATGAGTGGAGTAACGACCGTGGCGGAGCATAAGATCACTATGACCGACGACCGACCAATCAAGCAACGATATTTTCCAAGGAACCCAGCGATGCAGGCCATCATAAACGCCGAGATCGACGAGCTGTTGTCGAAGAGATGTATCGAGCCGTCTCACAGCCCACACAGCGCGCCGATTGTATTGGCCAGGAAAAAGAACGGTAAGTGGCGTTTATGCGTGGATTATCGGCAACTCAACGCCCGATCTGTACCCGACGCATACCCCTTACCTAGGATACAACACATACTTGACAAATTACGAAGAGCAAGGTACATTAGTAGTCTGGACCTCAAGAACGGCTACTGGCAGATACCTTTGGAGCGAGGCAGCCGCCCATATACAGCCTTCACCGTACCTGGGCGTGGCCTATTTCAATGGCGTGTCATGCCATTCGGCTTACACTCGGCACCAGCGACGTTCCAGAGAGTACTCGACCAGGTCATAGGCCCTGAGATGGAACCACACGCCTTCGCCTACCTTGACGATATAATCGTCATAGGCTCTAAATTCGAGGAACACATAAGAAATTTACGAAAGGTACTGCAGAGACTACAGCAGAACAACCTTCAACCTTTTCAGGGTTAAAAGTGCGAATTTTTCAAGAAGGAAGTCCGATATTTAGGTCATGTGATCAGTGACAAAGGCATCCACACCAATCCCGAGAAAGTTGCAGCAATCCAGGAACTGAAGTCCCCAACTAACGTGAAAAAAGTACGTCAACATCTTGGCATAGCCTCCTGGTATCGCCGCTTTGTACCCGACTTCGCGACCATGAGCCAGCTGCTCACAACACTCTTGAAGAAAGGGAAACGGTGGAAGTGGGGTTCTGAGCAACAATCAGCATTTGAAAGCATCAAGCGAAAGTTAACGGAGGCTCCCGTCCTGGCATGTCCGGATTTCAGCCAGACATTCACGTTGCAGACGGACGCTAGCAACATCGGTCTTGGAGCTGTGCTGACACAGAATCTGGAAGGAAGCGAACGCGTAATAGCCTACGCCAGCCGAAAATTAAATGAGGCGGAGAAAAGCTACTCAGCTACCGAAAAGGAGTGTCTCGCCATAGTCTGGGGAATTCGGAAAATGAGACCCTACCTAGAGGGATATCGATATAAGGTGATAACCGACCATATGTCATTGGAGTGGTTGAATTCCATAGAAAGCCCTTCCGGTCGTATAGCACGATGGGCTTTAGAATTACAGCAGCATACCTTCGACATCGAGTATTGTAAAGGGAAACCCGACAGCCGCTAGAGACCATAAGGCAAGCGACGACGATGGCTCCACAATGTAAATGGTGGCGAAAGCGAGTAGAGGAAGTTCGCGCAAATCCAGAGAAGTACGCGGATTACATGGAAAAGGATGGCCAACTTTACCGCCACATTCCGTGTCGATCCCAGGATGAAGAGGCTGTACCCTGGAAGTTATGTGTGCCTAAACCCCTCCGCATAAGGGTGCTACAAGAGAATCACGATATACCTAGTGCCGGACACATGGGCATACGCCGGACAGTAGCCCGAGTCGCTAATCGATATTACTGGCCAGAAATGTACCGCCACATTAGCCAGTACGTACGCCAGTGTGAATCCTGCCAGAAATACAAGGAAGGACAGCAGAGACCAGCAGGGAAGATGCTTTCACAGGTGGCACAAGAGCCGTTTGCCACAGTTTGCACCGACTTTATCGGACCCTTACCGCGATCAACCCATGGCAATACAATGCTACTGGTGTTTTTCGACCGCTTCAGCAAGTGGGTTGAATTAGTCCCCATGAGGCACGCTACAGCTAAAGGACTTCGTCGCGCATTTAGAGAAAGAATCCTCGCAAGATTTGGTGTTCCGAAGATTCTTATTTCGGACAATGGTGTTCAATATACTAGTACACCATGGCAACGTTATCTAAAGGAATTAGGGGTGCGCCAGCAATTCACCGCACCTTATACCCCTCAAGAGAATCCCACGGAAAGGGTAAACCGTACGATCAAACGAGTTATCGCACAACTCAGCAAATCGCGACACTAGCAATGGGACGATTTTCTCCCAGAGATCGAGCTCGAGGTAAATTCCAGCATCTCGGCCTCCACAGGGTATATCCCGGCATTTCTCGTCCAAGGACGAGAACCGCGACTGCCAAAGGCCCTCTTCGACGAAGTTAATATCGGCACAGGTATGATGCCCACGACGGCTGAAGGGAAATACAACAGGATGCAGGAAGCCTTCAGAATCGTTCGACAAAACATGGAGAGAGCGTCTACAGACCAAGCCCGCCATTATAATCTGAGGCGTAGAAAATGGACCCCCGCGATCGGAGAGCTAGTTCTCGCGAAGGAACATCACCTTTCTAAAGCCGCGGACGGTTTCGCCGCAAAATTAGCCCCGAAGTACGACGGTCCTTATAAAATCCTTAGATACATTTCACCAGTTATCGTACATGTTCGAAAGATCGACAGCGACAAAGAGAAAACAGTGAACATCAGCGAATTGAAGCTGTACAACACTTCCACAGCAGTGTAAAATGAAAAAAAAAATTAAAATTTAAAAATGCAAATAAAAATATAAATCCTTTTCACTTAAACAAGCATCTCTACCGATCAGACGAGTAGATCACATTCATTCGACCGTGAGCCGTCAGCGAGAGAAGACATCCGGAGAATTTTTAAACAACGTTTAAACATGAGTGACCAGATGAATGGAAACGAAGCGTGAAGCGATTCCGTGAACGGATGGAGAAGGAGCAGAGAAGGCTCCCCAGAATACAGACAGTGGGGGCAGCGGGCACTTCAGGCTGTGAGAACTAAATATCTATACAGAATTTAGCCCACACAACCCATAAAGGCAACGGGAATACCACGTCACTTCTAGAAACACAAGAAGATTGAGAAACCAACATGCAGATGAAACGACAACAACAATGCATACACAGCGGTAAAACCACGCCACGCAAGCAATACAGCGGGATACCACGAAGACGGAGAAATCAGACAAAAGATAAAACAACAACAAGCATGCATACGCAGCGGTAAAACCACGCCACTGCCAGCAACATACGCCGTCCCAGCAACACACGCCATCCCAACGCAACATGTTGCCAATGTTTTAGCACGCAGCACAGGCTTGCTGGGGAGTTAGGTGACGGATGATCGGACAGTCAGCACTGGACTGTGACAGCGTACGCACGCTTGGCATCAGACTACGCAGTGAGTTTATCCTCTGGCTAGTCTTGATACCCTGACTTGTGAACGCCGTCTGTTAAGGGTGAGCTTGGTAGTGAGTTTATCCTCTGACCAACTCAACCTTTAACATCGTGGTCGCTAACACAGTCTTCCGTGATCCGGGATCTTTACGCGGCAAAGTGGTTGGAAGGACCTCTCCAGCGCAGCAGAGGAGCGTAAGTGTGTATAGCAGTACAGCGTAATTGAAGCCTACACGAGCGTCGGCAGAAGTATCCGAACGTAGTCGTAGTAGCACGGGAGCGTCAACGCACGCCGCAGGACACCGTCATTGAAGCCTACACGAGCGCCGGCAGAAATAGCTGAGCGTGGTCGTCGTAGCACGAGAGCGTCAACGCACGTCGCAGGACATCATCATTGCAGCCTACGCGGGCGCCGGCAAAAGTAGTCGAGCGTGATCGTCGCAGCAGAGAGCAGCCAGACGTCTAGCACCCAGGAACGCAGCAGAGGGGGAAACGGTATTGCCCTAACGGACCACACTGAACCGTTACCCTGGAAGCAGTTTCCTCGGGCGACGACATCACAACGCGGGAGACGAATTTTGTAACCTTAATTTAAAATATAATATAAAAGTAAAATAAAGTGCGATTCGCAGAATAACCCCAATATTTACAAATTTATTGTAAAGAACCCTGGACACGGCGAGTATGAAGAAACAATTCAAACAATTTGTAAGGAATTGTGAAATTTGCAATTAAAATAAATACGATATACGCCCTATACGGGTACCGATTGGAAAGGCTCCAATTCCAGAAAAGGGGGGGGAGAAAATACATATTGATATATTCTTTGCATCAAATTTAAAATTTCTTACTCTAGTGGATATATATTCCAAATTTTTAATTGTTAAAAATATCGAAGACAAAACTAACTTGTCAGAAAAAGTGTTAGAAGCCCTTCAAAGTTTCCCAGAAGTTGAAATGATTACATGCGATGATGAGCCCGGATTCAGCTCAGCTCAATTCAAATCCTTAGCAGATAGAATGAAAATTAAAATGAATTATTGCGACCTTAGACATTCAACAACTAACGGGCAAATAGAAGGAATTCACTCAACAATAATTGAAATTTCAAAATGCCTAAAAGAGGATATGGAATTAATAAATGATGTTAAAATTATAATAGGCGCGGCACAATCATATAATCAAGCTATTCGTTCTGTAACGGAAAGAAAGCCTTTTGAAATATTATACAATAAAATTAAGCACAATGATTTAACCGAAAAATTAAAATTAGGTCAAAGTCAGATGCTCAATTATAGAAATAAAGGCCGTAAATTAAGATCATTCAATGAAAATCAAAAGTTTTATCAGAGAACATTTAATATAGAGAAGGTTCAATTGCGGACCAGCGTATGAACTGTCAAGAGCTAACAAAATCCTATTAGTGGATTTCACCACTTTTGGCTGAGAAGGAGAAATTTTAACAGTGCTGAGCGAACAGAGCTGAGCATTCAATGAAAATTGTGCTCAGAAATATACATTACAGACGTAGGTTGCTCTTTTGCTTATATTTTTATAGGTTTACATGCAATCATATCAATTGATATAAATATCATTTTGCGAATTTTTGTGAATTCATGCAAAATTGATAACATTTTTATTAAATTATGCTATTTGCATAGTAATATTTGTAGTTAATGTCCAAATAAAAGCTACTTTTTAAATATTTCTTATCTTTGATAATATTATATAATTTCGAATGCATGTATATATGCTATATATATGAAATATTATCTTAATATCCTAAAAGCATAATATATTACAGTAATAACATATGAAATCATACCTCTTATCATTTAAAACTTTCATACGCATCTATCCTGCAGATATGTATGCAAGTACAAATCAATTTCAAATCAAAATACTATCATTTATCTGTAATATAAAAAGCGCTTTTCTATATTTACATACACGCATACATATGTATGTATGTGCGTATGACATTCTCACACAAATAATATATGCGTACGTATGTAAACCAAAAATATAAACATTCTTCCGAAAAACAACAATAGTCTCAAAAACCATCATTCATACTTACAATATGAGTACACATCTAAATATGTGCGTATGACATTCCCACACAAACAATGCATACACAACATACATACTCACATGCGTTCACATGTGGATATGTCACCCAATATGGCAGCCAAATCCCCGACGTCAAAATTTATAGTAAATTACACAATAACAAAATTTCCATTCATGAACGCAAACGTACTTTCAAAAAGCATATTCGATTAATTCATAAAAGCAGACGCCATTACATCTCACCGAGCATGCCTTGCCTACAAGCGTCTTTTCGCGACGATTTCAAAAGCTAAAAATCATAAATTCTATTTCTGAAATGTATGAGAAGGAAAAAGTGACAACCCCGTAAAAATAAGTATTAAAATATATTAGAATAAAATAGACAACATAGTTTATTTGTCGATATTCAATTCAGGAAATGTTTCAAAGAAAATATTCAATACTCCTCTGATTCATGTGTACAGTCAATCCCGGCTAAGTAGTACTCCGCTTAAATGAAAATCAAATCCCTCCCTCATCACTCTTAACAGCCTATATTATATCTTGCTGCATCTCACGGTTTGTTTTTTGAAATACATAGAAATTATTGTTTTAAGAACGACTCGTTTAAGTATCCGCAGTCGCTTATGTACCATATTACATTTTTATTTTTGACAAACCAAAAAATTCGGTATCTTTGATTGTGGCACATAACCGGGATTGACTGTATTTGTCAAGGAATGTGAAAAATATTTTGTAATTCTGAAATATTTTTACGCAGCTGCGTCGTTATGTATGCAAGCTCACACACAAACATACATATTAACACTGGTTTGTAGGCGAAGCTGTACAGCGGCAAGGAAAGCGGTGACAATCGTTTGATTTTTTTCGGTACAGCTCGGATTTTCTACCAACAACACATTGACTTTTTGACAAAACGTAAAGTTCGGCCATTGGTTGTCCGTGGCAACGGAGTTTATGTATGAAACAATGGGTGTATATATTTACACATAAAGTTGTGTGTAGACAAATTTACAAATATTATGCGAATGATTCTTTAAAATTTGTTTACATAAACACAAAATTACATACATATGTATATACGTACATATATAAATATACATATAGTAAATATATAACTTAATAAACCTATATTCATTATAATTATACTAATTAAATATTTAAGTAATAATACAAACTTTACACTTTATTATACATTTCAACAGATTTAATGGAATTTATCATTACATAGGTCAAATTGCGCATACATGCATACATACATATGTACATACTAATGAGCTTTGTTATCAAATATATGGAGAATATACATACATACATATATAAATGATATCCGTTTGCGCATTGTAAATATGCGAATCTGTAAGCGTACATTGAAATTAGCATCATTTTCTCATTAATCACTGAAAATGCTCAATTCCGCTATTTTCGACGCTCCTGTTAAATATTGGTGAAATCCGCTTATAGAAAAGAGTACCCCTCCTTTTGCGGTGAAATCCACTAATAGAAAAGAGTACCCCTCCAAAAAATGAAATATCGTAAGTTTGGCAACGCGGTGAACCTTCTCTATATTAAACGTTCTCTGACGACATACGAAAAAGGAAATAAATTTCAAAGGAAAATAAAACCTAGATAAAAGAAACAAATTGTTAAGCAAGATTTAGGAAATAAGGTTATGATTCAAGAGAAGAATAGAATTATTCACAAAGATAACATAAAAACTTAAATTTTATAGATAAGACATACTGATGAAGATTACGATACTCTTTTTGGCAATACCTCTAATCGGAATGAAGTCAAACTAATCCAAAGGTATGACATTCTGTCATACTTAGTAAATACAACAATGTAATAAGGTGAAGTAAATAATTTGGAAAAATTACTTTGAGAGAAGGAAATCCTAACCCTTTACTTATTGCAAACTCAAGCACATTAGAATTCAAATAGATACTTAACCCCGCATCACGAAAGGCAAAAAAGAGAATTATTTAACTTTTTGGGAACAGGACTTAAATATATCTATTGAACTATGAACGAAGAAGAAATAACAATATGAACAAATTAATAAACAAGAAAATATTAATAAAAATTTGGCAATGAAATAGAAACTATAACTAGTAGTTCAAACACCCATTATAAAGAATTTGTTGAAAATATGAAGAGTATCAACTCAGAACTTAAACTGTATCGAAAGAAAAATGGGACAATAAATTATTAAAAAATTTAATGTATATTGAAACAAATGTAATCAGAATAAAAGAAATCATAATGACTAGCCAAAACAATATGTTAAGTAGAGATATTATTACAGATGAAGATATAACTAACTTTAATGTAACTTTTGAAGAACCTAAAGAAATAAAAATTGTAATACATAGTTGCTAAAGATGAAAATATTGTAATACTAGTACAATTATCTCAATTTGAAAAGAAATATATCAAACAATTCATGTACAACCAATACCAAATGCAAGACAAATGGAAATTTGTATTAAAGAAAACGAGATATTGTCCATTAATAAAATAAATTATAAGAAAACAAAATTTAAGGAAGACTTTCAACAATATAAAGATAATTGTATTGAAAATATTTTTAAAGAAAAAATGCACTGTAATTATGTAAAAAACAATAATATCAATGTTATTGAATTAGATCCAAATCATATATACTTGTATATCATCAATGCCTTAAATGAAACAGTTAATCGCAATTGTGATTCAAATTACTTTACCATAAATGGTAATTATTTGATTCCATTTGAAAATTGCGATATTAAAGTAATGGGAAAATTGTATAAATAAACCAATGTCAATTCAAATTTTACCAAATCCGGTCAAGCTTATTAATGTTAAAATAATGGAAGATATATTAATGAATGAAATCCAATTTGATCAAATTGAAAACACAAAACAACCCTGCAAGACGGAGGTAACAGATTGCACAAACACATTGAAACATTTTCAGCTGTTCACTAACACTGTTACATTTTCTGGAATTTTCAATTGAATGAGAGAATACGTAAGTAAGATAGAGAAAAACTATCGACATTCTAAACATATTGTAATATTAACTTGCTAGAATAGGAGAGACGAATGCCCAATTTTTCAAGAAGAAGAAAACGAAAAGCGCAGTTTATTTTGGATTTTAAAGAGGTAAGTTCGTTACTTGATAATTTGATACTTTATAATTAATTTATATTATTTATATATACATATGTATATTATTAATTTCTTTTGTATAGAGAAACTAAAAGGCTTAACTAGGAGAAAAAGGTAAGCATTGTGAATTGAATGTTGTGTGTATAATTAAAAATTTTAATATTACAGAAAACATTTGGAGGATTCAAGTATATTGGGTACAACAAACAAATAAGAGAGTAAGTTTTAAATTAGTAAAGCTAAATAGCGCATATTTATTTCAAATAGTTGCTATAGATTATGCATTTTTATGAAATATGTAATTTGTACTTTATATCTACATATATATGTATGTATATACATACATACATGTGTAAATGTAAAAAATTTAAAATCTAAATTGAAACGAGTTGTGCGGTTACAATTATAATTGTGCCGACTTTAGAATACCGTCCCACGATTTCGGGAATAAAATGGGTATTGTCGGATTGAGGAGGTTTTTCAGAATTAGTGAAGTGCTAGTGAACATAAAAAGCGAAATATATGTAAGTGTAAAATTAATTTACACCAGAAAACTTCTTGATCATTTCGTAAGCGTTTTTTTATATGAAGTTTTTGCTTTTTTTGAGAGCTGGAAACCCACCTTTAAACGCAAATATCTCGAATATTTAAATTCTTGAACTGGATAACCTCCTCCATAATTAAAAATGTTCATTTGTTCGTCCAAGGTATCTGTTCGCATGCAGAATATCTAAAATTGTTTAAAATAAAAACAACATTAGTGTTTCATCATAAACATACATATACGCATTTCTGCTCCTAAGCAGGATTTTAAAAATTAAATTAAAATTAAACTTTTTCAAGCTTCAAGCAAATGAGGAGTGTCTTTTCAAAAGGATATTTACATTTTAATTTTTTAAACTATTTATATAGTCTTTTTCTTTAGTGCTGAAATACACAACTTCTTTACTTGGATGTTGATCTCAAAAGATATGTCGCAAGTAAAAAGGGTTAAATTATGTGTCCTAAACAGAAATACTATTTTTCGGTAAATCAGTAAATATTTCCCTTATAATGTTTTCTCATTTTACAAAAATTAATTAAGAAATAGATATTCTCTTTTAAAAAGACACTTCTCAACTATATTTTCCTCCTGTAATATACTATTTGTAAGTATTTACAAATCAAAAATCTTTATCAAAGTAATATTTGTTGATATATTGTATTTTTTAATTAAACGACCACTTAATATTTTTAATTTTATATAATAATTATATAATATTTTTTTTTTTTTTGACGTGGATCCTATCAATCAGTTAAGTTTTAGTTTTAAATAATGAATAAGAAAACCTTTTCAAACCTCTTTTGCGCTCCTCCAGCAGAACCATCAGAAATTGTGGTACCGTCACCATCGTCTGGCGGCCATGCAGGTATAATGTATTAATATATAAATATATTAGTATTTGTTTTATAAAAATACATTTATGTTTTTCAGATATAATCCAGAAGCTGAATGCTATTGAGACCCGTCTCACTGCCATTGAGAAGTCCCTAACAGACAAAGTAAGTAACGCAGTATTACAGTACCAAATTAAAACAGAAGCTAATTTTAATATTTTAATTTTCTAGATGCCAGTGAAGGCCGAGGTGCAGGCGCAAAGTAAATTATTGCGCGAATGCCGCGTCATAGCGGCAAAGACGCACCATTCAATTAGCCGCATCACCGGTGATTTGGAGGACGAGCATTACGTGGAGCTCGCTTCGAAACTGCCCATGTCATCGGAAGAGCACGTGCGCTTCGTGGAAGACAAACTTTCCCAAAAGGAAAGCACGGATGCTATGGTAAATATTTCGTTTTTAAATATTATGCGATTGTAATATAATTTACTGTAATTTTTTTTTACAGATGCGGCTAATATTGAAATCAAAGGGCGCAAAAGGCAGTGTGGACGGCGTACTTCGTGGTTTGTTTTCAGAGGATGTAATGTACCATTATTTCCTGACAAGGATAAAAGCAGTATATGTGGGGAGCTCCGGAGATTTGTGGCCTTAAGCCACAATCGTTTTAAACAGAAGAAACATAAACTAAGGGCTAAACTAATATAAGTTTTATTATTATTACTTATATATATTAGTTTTAAGTTGTAAATATTAGTTTTAAGTTGTACATATTAGTTTTAACTTGTATATATTAGTTCTAAGTTGAAGTGTCTAATTTTACTTTTAAAAATATGAATTTTTACAATTATAATTTTTATACTCAAATAACTTGTATATAATTTTTCTGCCGAATGCAATAATAATAGGCATATTATTAATTTAATTAATATCTGATTTTGATTTTATTATTAAATAAAGCAAAATAATTAAAAAAATTACTTTTATTTAAAATAATTGAATTTGCTAGAAGTAACAAATGGGTAACAGAAATGCTTGTTCCTGCTAACATGGTTACATGTTAAAGGTAACAAACTGATAACCAAAATAATAACACTAACAGATATTCGGGTAACAAATACTTTTTGTTATCAATAACACATAGGTAAGCTTTGCGCTAACGAAAGAATTTGTTACCCGTAACATACTGTGAAGAGATTTGCTAACAAATGTATGTATTCTGATAGAACAAGGCAGCATGCGATATTTGCCATTAGTTAGAGCGAGATAACCATTGAACATTTAATAGCTATGTGTTACTTTTTTCCCACTCTCTGAACAAAAGTAACAAATATTTTAACGAATGCAAAAGTGAACAATAACAACTCGTTTACACGTTTGCTAACAACTACCCGTCTTGCAGGGAAGTATCAGAATTAAAATATGAGGCTAACAAATCTTAGGCCATAAATTACAGTTTAATAGCTTTGATACTGATGTTCTGCTGGAGGAGCGCAAAGAGGTTTGAAAAGGTTTTCTTATTCATTATTTAAAACTAAAACTTAACTGATTGATAGGATCCACGTCGAAAACTAAAAAAAAAAATATTATATAATTATTATATAAAATTAAAAATATTAAGTGGTCGTTTAATTAAAAAATACAATATATCAACAAATATTACTTTGATAAAGATTTTTGATTTGTAAATACTTACAAATAGTATATTACAGGAGGAAAATATAGTTGAGAAGTGTCTTTTTAAAAGAGAATATCTATTTCTTAATTAATTTTTGTAAAATGAGAAAACATTATAAGGGAAATATTTACTGATTTACCGAAAAATAGTATTTCTGTTTAGGACACATAATTTAACCCTTTTTACTTGCGACATATCTTTTTGAGATCAACATCCAAGTAAAGAAGTTGTGTATTTCAGCACTAAAGAAAAGACTATATAAATAGTTTAAAAAAATTAAAATGTAAATATCCTTTTTGAAAAGACACTCCTCATTTGCTTGAAGCTTGAAAAAGTTTAATTTTAATTTAATTTTAAAATCCTGCTTAGGAGCAGAAATGCGTATATGTATGTTTATGATGAAACACTAATGTTGTTTTTATTTTAAACAATTTTAGATATTCTGCATGCGAACAGATACCTTGGACGAACAAATGAACATTTTTAATTATGGAGGAGGTTATCCAGTTCAAGAATTTAAATATTCGAGATATTTGCGTTTAAAGGTGGGTTTCCAGCTCTCAAAAAAAGCAAAAACTTCATATAAAAAAAACGCTTACGAAATGATCAAGAAGTTTTCTGGTGTAAATTAATTTTACACTTACATACTATATTTCGCTTTTTATGTTCACTAGCACTTCACTAATTCTGAAAAACCTCCTCAATCCGACAATACCCATTTTATTCCCGAAATCGTGGGACGGTATTCTAAAGTCGGCACAATTATAATTGTAACCGCACAACTCGTTTCAATTTAGATTTTAAATTTTTTACATTTACACATGTATGTATGTATATACATACATATATATGTAGATATAAAGTACAAATTACATATTTCACAAAAATGCATAATCTATAGCAACTATTTGAAATAAATATGCGCTATTTAGCTTTACTAATTTAAAACTTACTCTCTTATTTGTTTGTTGTACCCAATATATTTGAATCCTCCAAATGTTTTCTGTAATATTAAAATTTTTAATTATACACACAATATTCAATTCACAATGCTTACCTTTTTCTCCTAGTTAAGCCTTTTAGTTTCTCTTTACAAAAGAAATTAATAATATACATATGTATATATAAATAATATAAATTAATTATAAAGTATCAAATTATCAAGTAACGAACTTACCCCTTTAAAATCCAAAATAAACTGCGCTTTTCGTTTTCTTCTTCTTGAAAAATTGGGCATTCGTCTCTCCTATTCTAGCAAGTTAATATTACAATATGTTTGGAATGTCGATAGTTTTTCTCTATCTTACTTACGTATTCTCCCATTCAATTGAAAATTCCAGAAAATGTAACAGTGTTAGTGAACAGCTGAAAATGTTTAAATGTGTTTGTGCAATCTGTTACCTCCGTCTTGCAGGGTACTAGTATAAACTATTATAATAGGGGTATTCAGACCAGCCTTGTTAATTCGTTAGTCGTTGTTCGGTAGGTTTTTACATGTATTTTGTTCTTTTAAAATTATCGTTCTACCGAGTAACGAACTATCCATCTGGCAAGCTTGGTAATTGTTTCGTTACTCGGTAATTTCACATCAGCTGTTAGTTTGTTGTTCGTTGCTTTATATATTTTTAAGCGGGAAAAATTAATTTGGTGCTCACTTCGTGAATTTGGAAAAATTTTGCAAAAGTAAGTACATCTTTAACAAATAGTTGCTTTTTATTACATTAAATACTTATTTTCAGTGGAACCTCAAAAGAAAATACGCAGGAGGGCAATGCCTCAAAAAAAATTTAGTGAGGAGGAAAACCATTTGGTTCTAGAATATTTACTAGAAAATGTGGAAATTGAGGTAGTTCTTTATACAATTAGCTTTAACTAAACACTTTAATACGTCTTTTTATAGAAACCAAACGCCCAATTGTACTACCAAAAATTAATTGAAACAACAAATATCGATGCTCTTTCAGCAAAACTTTCACAAATGTGTCCGAATTATGAACGGTTTTCGGTTCTATTTGGGAGTAAATCCGAAGCCAATTGTGTTGTGGAGACGTGCAACTCTGGAGTGTCACAATACTGCAGCGATTTTGCAGACCTTGTAGAGGTAGTGGAAAATCCAGCCGAATCATCACAATCATCTGCGGAACCATCGGGTTCACTTAACAACAAAGCAGAACAGACAATAGTAGGAGCAGAGGTAGCAACAGTTCCTCCTACCACTCCGTCGTTCCTCGAAAAAGTGAAAAAACGTGCTCCAAAGAATATTCTTAGTGAACTTAAAGATATACAAAAGAAAAGAGAACAGTTTTTTGAGCAAATTGAAATTGAAAAGAAAAGTTGAAGCTAGAAGTGGACAGAGAAAAGTTAAATAAAGATTTTGAAATAAAAAAAATTGGAGTTAGAGCTAAAAGAAAGACTGGCAATGATTGAACTAAAGTACAAATATAATATATAACAATTTTATATGTTTTGTATAATAATTTTTAAGAATGTTTATGTAATAAGAATGAATTTTATATGCTATTGTTACGTTTAATAATTTTTAAGAATGTACAAATATCTAAATGTGATATCTTGGAGTGATACAACTTTTTATATGTACATATATAAAAATGAAAAATGAATTTTTGATTTAATTATAATTTTTTATTTAATTAAACAGTATTTGGAAACATATAACGATTGTCTTTTTAATTCAAAGCTATTTAAGATCGTTTCTTCCACTTCTTCTTCACAAATGTCTTCATTTGTACTCTCGGTGAAATTCTTATTTTCACTGTTATCAAGTAGTATATTGTGAAGAATGCAGTATACTAGTATTCATTCTATATAGAACGACAGCTAGCTGTATATCAATCGTGAATTGCTTGCCACTACATTTTTTAAAAACTTCGTCACTTGATATGAGGGTCAATAAGTGAGTAAATTGAGTTCGATCTACACGCAGCATTTGACGGACCGATTTTCATCCATTGTGGTTAAAATATAATCGCACCAGTGAATTGATTTTGGAGCAATATTTTCTACACCTCTACGACAGTTTAGTGTAATGAGCAAATTATCATACACCTCGTCAATAGTATCCTCTACCAAATCTTCATCTTCACTGAATATGTCTTGAAATAATTTGAAAGTTAGTTCCATGCTTCTCTTTACATCAATTTAAAGTAATTACCAGTAATAAATTTGATCTGTTCCACATAATTTTCAATTAAATGACTGACAATTTTTGATTTTGCACTTTGTTGAGGCATTTTAACTCTAATAAAATTGAATCAGCTGTTTCGGAATAAAATTTACCATACTACAGAGGTAGAGCAAAATGTATGTTCACAGTTAAGCCTTTTAACGAAGTATCAACTAACGAATTACCAAATTAACTGGTTTCGGTCTGAATACCCCTAATAATTTGTAAATTCAAAAACAGGAAAAATAAGTTGGAAGTAAAAATTAAACAAGTTCTAATGCAACCTGTTGACATCGCATACATGAATGAAAGAATTAAGTATTACTCATCTTTGAATCGGGACGATTCATTCACCAAAGCGGTGAGTTAAGAATCATTGTATAAACGCTCCCACCAAAACTGCTGACAGCAAGTTAAAGTGGAGAATTATTGTATATACATTCTCATCAAAACTGCTGACAGCAATAAGTGCACAAACATAAATAAATAAACGTTTCATATAGCTGTAACAACAGACGCTAGCTTTACCGTGCGATTCTGTACTATGATACAGTCTCAAGTGTCTAAATTTGAGATTTTAAGTTAGAGACAATTTTTGAGACTTGAGGCGATTTTGCTATTCTGTAAGTGAGTCACAAAATCTATTACATTTCATTATTCAGAGATGATTTTTCACTTGAATGAAAATAAATATGTCGATAACAAATATTAAATTTTCCATAACATAGTCAAAAAACATAACTGTCAATAAAAATAAATATATATGTTGACTTTGTTTCACAATATTTACTGATTTCTTTGTTTATAGATTTATTTTTAACCTTTTCATGTTTGAAAATATAAAAAAAACGACAATCGATTAATATCTATGATGATCTCTATTCAACATATTCAAAATGGCAGACAAGAGTTCTTTTTAGTTTTGTGACCCGCTAACTATCAGGTCTCAAATTTGAGGAAATATTTTGAGACTAAAAGCGCCCATACACGGGCACACAAGTGCGTTCGATCGGTATGTGTGCGCTTGCAGTTTATCGTGTATGGGCTTGTTCGCGTACCGATCCATGTTCGCGAAAATGTTTGATTTTTTACGATCGGTGCGCGAACATGTTTATCGTGTATGGCGTTGTCGGCGCACAAAATCTCATTTCTCTCGTGTCGCCGAACAGTGAAGATCGCGGACAATGGCAAATGTTAAGGGCAGAGCCTGCTTTCGAGGCTTCAAAAAATCGATTTTTTGAGGATTTTTTTGGGAGGGAAAGAAATAATTGATTCAAGCGAAATTTCTAGGCTTTATAGTTATATATTTAAACATGTTTCACAAATTTTTTGGATACGAAATCTTTGATATTCTGCCTTTGGGAAGCAATTGCCCGATGCATCTCGCATGTGCATTTTTCGGACGGCGGGCAGAATGCAGGTCGTAATTTCTATTGGAAACAAAAAATTTAAAGAGATTCATATTTTTTATGAATTTATCTTCTAGTTAAGCTGAGAAAATTCTAAGAAAAAGTGTCAAATCTTAAAATTTTTATAAAAATTGAATAAATAGTGGCTTTTGACCAAAAAAATTTTACTTTATGCTGTTTAAAAGTTGACTTTTTTTAATTTTTTTTGTTTAAATAGAAGTTAATTCTATGTCAATGATGCCCGCCAATTAAGAATAATCGTAGAAATGAAAAACCGAGAAATCACGCTTCAAAGTTTTCGCTTTTTGCCCAAGCGCTCATACATACATATGTATGTATATAAATCTGCTAGACGCTCGGTCACTTCCCTTCTAGCTTCGATAATATTTCGAATTCCCATCTATAACTTTGGGACATATTCTTAGATAATTTTTAAGAAAATTTAAGCAAAACGAAAAAAATTTATTGTTTGAAGCTTCTAAAGCAGGCTCCCCCCTTAATAAAGATTTCGTATCAGAATTTATTGATCTTATAAAAAATGAATTGACAATTTGGCAAATGAAAAGTGATAAATATAAAAATTGAGAAAAATAAAAGTTGGAATAACTTATTAACGAAATACAAAGAAATAGATAAAAGTGCTACATTAGAAATAAATTCGAAGAAATGTTCCGCTTTCCTGTCGTACATGTTAACTCTGTGAAGAACGAACGCAAAATGGATTTGTGTGTCGTGTATGGGCAAACGAATTCATACCGATCGAACGCACTTGTGTGCTCGTGTATGGGC
This sequence comes from Bactrocera tryoni, assembly GCF_016617805.1. Classification (NCBI taxonomy): domain Eukaryota; kingdom Metazoa; phylum Arthropoda; class Insecta; order Diptera; family Tephritidae; genus Bactrocera; species Bactrocera tryoni. The sequence continues at coordinate 61,568 of NW_024396406.1, read as the reverse complement.
ACTATAACGCTAGAGACTGTTCAGTGAATAGTAACTAGTCACAAATTGAGACTTTACCTCAAAATGTCTCAAATAGAGATTAAAGACTGGTTACAGAATCCCGCTATTAAGCTTAGAAGTTAAGTCATGTTGTATTAAAGATTAAGAATAAATGACAGAACGATTTTGGCATTCAAGCAGATAACATTGGCTTTTTTTATTAATTAAAGATGAATTCTCTGGCCATTTTAGATTACATGTGAACGTGATAAATAAACACGGTCGTCCACATACGTGCACGTAAGCCATAGAATCCTGTATATATTCTTGCATATGACGTTGACTGCCTACTTACGATGATGGTAAAATGACAGACTTACCAATTTCTGCGACGTCGGCGTTGATGTTAATAGCGTCTCGTAAGTGAATGTGCTCTTTGTCACGCAGCTTGAGTTGATTATATCGTAAGTATCGTAGTCGTTAGTCCTCTATTTTCGCGTACATGTCGACCATATATTGTTGACAAAGCTCACGACATAGTAGAATGACGTTTGTCCAGGCCGCGCCAAATCATTAATCGGTACACATAATAATTTTTCGAGCTAACGTTCCTGTTTGTTTCAGCTCTTGTAATAATATATTTATGAACTAGCTGACCCGGCGAACTTCGCACCGCCTAATTATTGGAGGCATATTTAGTAAGTCACAAACACACGACACAATACTTTTTTAATTTTATTGAAATTTGCTGCTTTTAGATTTTTAGGAATATTAAAGAATTATAGTATAGATGCACAGCAAAGAGACGTTAACATTGCAAGTGACATTTTACCATAGACAATTTTTTTTGAGTGAATACTGACAAATATTTACACTATAACACTCAAACTACATCTGTCGTTTTTTTTTTGACGATGGCCATGGTTAGGAAAAGAAGAAGAACTACATCTGTCATCGAGATAATAAAGAATTCAAACAACTATAATATAGTTATAGTGAAGCTATATATCCCTCAACTCCTTAAAATGCATTGTCCGTTTTGTAAAAAGTGGATGGAACGGCAGAAAAAAAATAATAACTGTCCAGATTGTATTAAATTATTATTAAGGTGCGACGAATGCTACGACATAATCGCTGTTACCTTCAGATTTTGTACCAATTGTGGTAAGAATGTAGAACGAATAATACACGTGAACAGGGCAAAAGTATAAAAAAATATATTAAAGCAAAAGCTGCTATCTAAACCAAAACACGTTTCTATAATGCCATCTTCATCATCTGAGGAGACATTCTGTGAATTAAATTTATCGGCCGAAGACATACAGGACTCTCAAGTTATTGAAGACAGCCAGCCAGCAGCTCAACATTGATAATGTTCTGATCGAATCAGATTTGTCCGAGTCGCCTAGTACTTCCACCATATTATCATGTCCTGGCGAGCCAAGTGGTTCCCAAGTAGATGGAGCCAAGTTGATGGAAATAAAGAGTTACTAATACACGTTGACATTAAGGATCCAAATGCACATATTATATACATATTAAGTCATTTATTTATATTTATACACTTCATATACAAAAATTTAAAATTTTCTTGGATGTGCTCGTTTCTGGACTGTGAACATGATAAACAAATCTTTGCTTAAATTAAATACAACACAGTTATGATCATATACAGTTAATTAATATAGTGCTTTCTGGTAGACAATATTTTTAGTTTTTTTTTTTGCGGTGCGATGTTGGTTTTCCGACACGCGAACACGCAACGTATAATTGTCCATGTGCGAAACAGGGAAACTCTAAGTTTAGTCCGCAAACTTGCAACGATTGGCCTTGCGATTTATTTATGGTCATCGCAAACGCCAGACGCACGGGAAATTGCAACCTCTTAAAATCAAATGGCAAATCCGTTGGAATCATAGGTATTCGTGGGATTAAGACATCCTCTCCTTTGTATTTTCCTTTGATTATTTTAGCTTCGATGATGTTATTCATGAGTTTCTTCACAACCAATCTCGTTCCATTGCAAAGTCGAGGTTGATTAATATTACGCATACTAATTTCAAATTATATGGTAGTAGTCCAGGCAAGTCCAATGAATTTAAAAATTCTGTAGGATAGTTGACTACGTCATCCTGGTTTGTGGCCGTGTCAACTGATTTGTACGTAAACAACTCTCCTGGAAGGAAATTCTGAATGGTAGCATTGAGATCATCGACATCTTTGTTTTTTGCTGCCAATATTGCTCGTTTTCTTAGCCAATCGTGGTTATTATATTGTTGTTTAATGTCCGGAAAAACACGCTGAATAAGCTCCTTTTTCGATTCTGTGAAGTGACAGAAATCTGTGGGAAAAGTCATTAATCCGGTCGAGCTGTCAACTGCGACCTTACCATTGCCAATATCCAGCAACTGCTTCGAAAACACAGTCGCAGTTTGATCTTGTTGCAAAAACAATCGCATGTTAGTAGTTAATTGTAGTGTCTTTACGTGCCGCCACAAATTTGATGAATTCGATCGAGGATCGAGGAATTACTGGAAGAGTCTGACGAAAATCACCTGACAACAGTATCATAGCTCCACCAAAAATGTTTTGGTTATCACGTAAATCTTTTAACGTCCTATCTAGTGCCTCCAGCGACCTCTTGTGGGCCATTGTGCATTCGTCCCAAATTATCAATTTGCATACTTAGAGAGTCTTCGCCATAGCGCTATTTTTGGCAATGTTGCAAACTGGCGTTTCGTTGATATGCATGTTTAATGGTAATTTTAAGGCTGAATGTGCAGTTCGTCCGCCTTCTAATTAAGTTGCTGCTATTCCAGATGAAGCCAACGCTAGGGCTACCTCATTTTGCGATCGGATCTTTGCTAATAGCAATGAAATTAGGAACGTTTTCCCAGTACCCCCAGGAGAATCAAGAGAGTAAATCCCCCCAAACCCACTGTTTACAGCTTGTGTTAAAAGATCGTACGCAATCCTTTGTTCTTCGTTCAATTGCGGAACAGTTGTGCGAATTGCTTCGGTCATAGCTTGAGTATCGTACTAGAGTTCTCTTTGCAACTCATGGTTTAATGCATCTTGCATAGCATGATTGGGTGCTGTCAGGCCCAAACACGACAATATGTACTTTATTTGCCATCAACAAACACATATCTTATATTATGATCAATATGTCATTGTAAATCTCTGCCGTAATTTCCAATGTAGGATTCAAAGTTTCACAACGCACGCGATGCAACACATCCTCAGACATGTCATCCCTATATTTCATCCACAAATCATTCGGATTTGAGGGGAAACATGTCGATATTATAATCGCAAACAGTGTGCGAATTTGATGCGGCGATTAAGATATCACGGAATCCTTGAGCGTATCATCCCAATGCGAATCGTTTTCAAGCAACCGTAATAATTGACACGCCTCACGGTAAGTCGCACACAGATGTCCATCCACTGTTCGCAATTGTTGAAAAGATGTCGGACCAGGAACATTCACCAATAACAATCTAAGATAATAACATTCATCGTTATTAGGATGTACTGTATATATACGGCCTATAGCATCTGTGGCAAATAGATTTTCATATCCTTCAAGTGGTGTTCCTTGTTTACGACGCTGAAAAGACTTTGATGATGCGTTCCATGTGTAGTAGCGCCGCATATCAGCATACAGCAAAGTGCGAGCGAATTGATCAGTTGCACAAATTGAGAAGAAACCTGTGATGTGGTCACAGGTGGACGTGCCGCTCTATCCATCTACAGATCGTCCACCGTCCTCAACTGATCGCCGACGATACAATGGGTAACCATCGATTCCCGAGATGGTTTCAGCAACCAAGTTTCTCGGGTACCGTTTGGAGCACTTGCCGTCGATCATACAGGGTGACCTGTTGTTGAAAACTCCGCAAGGTCCATGTATCATGTGTTTAGTTACTATCGTATGCAATTTTGGGTCAACCGTTTCATCAGGAATTTCGGCTGAAATAATGGAATCAATTTCTTCTGGCCTTATTTTGTCAACCAACCAGACTAATATATGAGCATGTGGCAAACCACGCTTTTGCCACTCAACAGAGTACATCCAACAACGTACTTGGCTATACACACGATGCTTTGTAATGAAATTCATTAAAGATTTTAATTTTTGCTTGTAAACTCTGGCTGTGATGTCATGCCTATCAAGTGGTGTTTGGTTGTGTAGCAGTTCTTTTTTTATTTCAATCCATTGTGGGTTACAGGTGAATGTAATAAATATGTCTGGACGGCCATACTTTCGAACATAAGACATCGCATCTTGAGCGTACTCGTGCATGTGGGGCGGGCTTCCGATGTAAGTGGCCGGTAAAATTGTCATTCTTCATACATTATTTACATTGCCGTCAGCATTGATTGCATCGCGAAGATGAATGTACTCTTCAGATCGAAGCTGCTGTTGGTTAAGACGGATGTATGTCAATCTTTCAGTCTCAATTTTGACGTACATGTCCACTGCATACTGATGAAAGAGCCGTTGATACATCAAAATGTGATTTACTTCACCTTCACGGATCATGAGTCTGTATGCATAATAATTCATGGCACTGACTTTTTTGTGTGTATCAGCACCTGGAAGTACATATGATAAAAAAATACATTTATATATTAAACATATAAAATATGTTATTTTGTATAATCTAATTACCTGTTGTTGGATTAACCATTTTGATATTAAAATGGTACCCATCTTCTCCCTGCCAGAAAATTAATGGGTATTGTAAAGCATCATAAGCTCTACGCGTTTCATATACACGTTTCAATTCATTGTTCCGGCGATGAAGTACAATATCTCTTGATTGCAAATTCTCTCCAACAACGACAATAGCCACTTCATCTATTGTCGGTGAATTAAACCTCCTTGCATGCTCTCCAGCAGGTGTTTTGTCGGCTCTTATTACAATATTATGGCTGTCTGATGGCATCCGATCCAGTGCCATTTTGAACATCTTCACTAATTCATTATTCTCGTGAAGAAATGTTTGCAGTTGTTGGACAATGATTCGCTTGACGGTTGGATTATGACCACAACGTGTATCAACTTCCACATCTTGATTGCCCATAAAATAAATTTGCAAAAATTTATGATCTGCATCTGGCACTGGCAGCATTGCCCCCAGTAGGTGATGAATTTGTCCTTGTATCTGTATTTTTTTAAGAACTGGTTAAATTAATTGTGATACAAATACAAATTAGAGTTTCACTTAAACAATTATGGTATACTACCTTGAAAGTAGGCATGAACCTCTTGTAGTATATGCGTTGCACCAAACGATGTCATTTGGAAGCAATTATTATATTTTTGGATGTTAGCCAAGAAGTGTTTAGACTCACTTTCAATCCCATTAACTAATGAATGTAACGGTTCAGGTGGTGGAACCAATTGAGGCAATTGTACATTGCCACCAGCACAACATAATCCTGCAGGTTCACTACTGTACTTTAATGCTTTACAATGTTGACAAATGATTGACATTTCTCCAATCGTCACAGATTCGTCGGCACTATAATCAAATTCCGGATCGTAGGAAAATGCTCCTCGTTCGAGGTTTACAGGAGCATTGCGTCTGCGGAATCGATTAAATTCGTTATCCCGTGCTCGCTGCTGTTGTGATTGATGTGCACGAACTCGTTCCATTCTCCCCCTATCCACTTGATAGTTATTTACTCTTGAACGTAATTCTCCCATACTTGTACGACTGTTATCAGCATCTCGCTGGTCATTAGTGCGGTTGGAGCGTAAAGTAGCTCGTTGCACATTTACACGACTTCGACGACCTATGTCAGGTCGTTTTCTTTTCCCCGGCGTTATAAGCAGCGAGAAGAAAATCACTTTTAGCAGTATTTCAATATTTCTCCAATTAAATGTTTCTTTTTTTTAACATGAGATGACAAAACCAAGGATGTTAAAGTAGGGGCGCAGCAAAAAGTCTTTAAATTTATGGACAAAACAATGTAACGTTCGGATACACGTGCTTTTTACATGAGATGACGAAACAATGGAAGGTTCTTATTACTTTCTTATTTCTCCAATTAAATGTTTCTTTTTATTAACATGAGATGACAAAACCAAGGATGTTAAAGTAGGAGCGCAGCAAAAAGTCTCTAAATGTATGCACAAAACAATGGAACGTTCGGATACACTTATTACTTTCTTATTTCTCCAATTAAATGTTTCTTTTTTTTAACATGAGATGACAAAACCAAGGATGTTAAAGTAGGGGCGCAGCAAAAAGTCTTTAAATTTATGGACAAAACAATGTAACGTTCGGATACACGTGCTTTTTACATGAGATGACGAAACAATGGAAGGTTCGGATACACTTATTACAGGGCATCTCGACAGGATAGAATTTATAGAATACTAACTGTTATTGCCATTGCCGAAATCTGTATGTGGGCATTTGCTATCATGATATAATCATTTGCGCAAAAGCGTAGGGTAGGTAGGTTCGAGATGATGTAGCGTATGCTATGAGCTCTTGAAAAATTTATTTTATCATTTGCGAAATGCCATCGGGTATGTAGCTGATGTAGAGCACGTTTTGAGCTATTGAACTCCTTAAATCTTTTGTGTGGAACATAAAAAAAGGATAAATATCCTTTTGTTTACAAATGTATTTTTGGAAAAAATAAGATAATAACAAAGGTTTAAGATCTTTTTTTACAAATGAATTTCTGGGAAAAATAAGAATTTATATTTTTGGACTACATACAATATAATAATTGTGGCATAACTTTTATATACCAATTAAAATAATAAATTTAAAATGAGAAATGATATTTTGATTTATGTTTGTATAAGTTTATTAAATTTAAGACTTCCCAACCCAATTTGCATAATATTTCTATAAATTAACAATATTATACTAAATATTAAATGTTAATTTGAAAATGTACTTTATTTTTATAATATAACACAACCGTCTTAACTCGCTCTTCTAATTTTCATATTATTAAAATTAAAATATCGGCATATGTGGAAATGGGATATGTTGCCTCTTCGAAATTTTCATATAAATGAAAACTGCGCTGTTAAACTGCTGAAGAGACAGCTTCTAGCTTACAATATATGGCAAACTATGTAGTATTCTATATCTAGTAAGCAATGAGCAATGTGGAGTCTGCACAGGCAGAGATGCCCCGTTATGATAATAAAAGTATTTTTGAGAGTTGGTAACACTGTAAGGTTGGCACCATCAAACATGTCAACACATTAATTATATTTATATATTTTGAAATTTGAAATTGAAATTTAAATACACGATGTTATGAGCAAAGTTGATATTATGTTGTCGATTCAAAAGTCTACCCTGGACTACGACAAACATTTTAAAACCAAAGTCAGCTCAATCGGCCCAGCCGTTCTCGAGTTTTAATCAGACTAACGAACAACAATTCATTTTTAATTATATAGAAAGAATATAGATTTATATAGATATTAATTTAAATTAATTACGTTCAATAATTGAATTGTTTTGTTAATTAACCATTAATGATCAAGTTCATAATAAATGAAGTACCTCATATGGGATCTCGTTGTTTTATGTTTAAGCAATATCCGTCCGTCCTAACAATAATAATAAAGGAAAAAATCCTGCATTATTGTGAGAAAAGCGTGGAATGCTCGATATATGAAAAATATGTCACCAGCACTCCACGCTTTTCTCGCAATAATGCAGGAATTTTTCCTTCATTATTACTGTTAGGTTATACAAAGAATTATTTTGCACTTTTTAGTATGATATGTTTTAAAAGCGTGTTTTTTTAGTTTTTTTAAACTATATTTATTTTTAATTTTTTAGTTTAATGTGAGAAACCCCAAATTTGTTAAAATATGAACTATGACATGTAGTATGGGTTAAGTAAATCGATAATTAGGCAGCATTTAATATCTACTCGTAGTGCTCGAAAATTCTACGAAAAAATGCGGCCGCTTACAGAAGGTTTCAAGACCGGAGCATACTCTTGTAGAATCGCCAAAGGTGATCTAGTGACCGAGCCCAGAGCATACTTAAATTATGGAGGGAACACTTCTCCAGCCTGCTGAATGGCAGTGAACTCACAACACCAGGAGAAGGAAAACCCGATTCCCCAATCGATGACGATGGAGCAGACGTTCCATTACCCGACCATGAAGAAGTTCGAATAGCAATTACCCGCCTGAAGAACAACAAAGCGGCGGGGGCCGATGGATTGCCGGCCGAGCTATTCAAACACGGCGGCGAAGAACTGATAAGGAGTATGCATCAGCTTCTTTGTAAAATATGGTCGGACGAAAGCATGCCCAACGATTGGAATTTAAGTGTGCTATGCCCAATCCACAAAAAAGGAGACCCCACAATCTGCGCCAACTACTTTGGGATAAGCCTCCTTAACATCGCACATATGGTTCTATCGAGCGTATTGTGTGAAAGATTAAAGCCCACCGTCAACAAACTGATTGGACCTTATCAATGGGCTTTAGACCTGGAAAATCAACAACCGACCAGATATTCACCATGCTCTAAATCTTGGAAAAGACCCTTGAAAGAAGAATGGACACACACCACCTCTTCGTCGATTTCAAAGCTGCTTTCGACAGCACGAAAAGTAGCTGCCTTTATGTCGCGATGTCTGAATTTGCAAAATTAATACGGCTTTGTAAACTGACGTTGAGTAACACCAAAAACTCCGTCAGGATTGGGAAGGACCTCTCCGAGCCGTTCGATACCAAACGAGGTTTCAGACAAGGCGACTCCCTATCGTGCGACTTCTTCAACCTGCTTCTAGAGAAAATAGTTCGAGCTGCAGAACTAAATAGAGAAGGTACCATCTTCTATAAAAGTGTACAGCTGCTGGCGTATGCCGACGATATTGATATCATCGGCCTCAACACCCGCGCCGTTAGTTCTGCTTTCTCCAGGCTAGACAAGGAAGCAGAACAAATGGGTTTGGCAGCGAACGAGGGCAAGACGAAATATCTCCTGTCATCCAACAAACAGTCGTCGCACTCGCGACTTGGCTCTCACGTCACTGTCGACAGTCATAACCATGAAGTTGTAGATAATTTCGTCTATCTTGGAACCAGCGTAAACACCACCAACAATGTCAGCCTGGAAATCCAACGCAGGATTGCTCTTGCCAACAGGTGCTACTTCGGACTGAGTAGGCAATTGAAAAGTAAAGTCCTCTCTCGACGAACAAAAGCTAAACTCTATAAGTCGCTCATAATTCTCGTCCTGTTATATGGTGCAGAGGCTTGGACGATGACAGCAACCGATGAGTCGACGTTACGAGTTTTCGAGAGAAAAATTCTGCGAAAGATTTATGGTCCTTTGCGCATTGGCCACGGCGAATATCGCATTCGATGGAACGACGAGCTGTTCGAGATATACGACGACATCGACATATTTCAGCGAATTAAAAGACAGCGGCTACGCTGGCTAGGTCATGTTGTCCGGATGGACGAAAATATTCCAGCTCTGAAAGTATTCGACACAGTGCCCGCCGGGGGAAGAAGAGGTAGAGAAAGACCTCCACTCCGTTGGAAGGACCAAGTGGAGAAGGACCTGGCTTCGCTTGGAATATCCAATTGGCGCCACGTAGCGAAAAGAAGAAACGACTGGCGTGCTGTTGTTAACTCGGCTATAATCGCGTAAGCGGTGTCTACGCCAAATAAGAAGAAGAAGAAGAATATCCGTCTTGCCCCTTCCAGAATATTAGCGAATATTGGAGAGCGTCATATGAACGATGTGTATCAGCAATGAACTGAAGATTAGTATTTCTTTTACGAATCACAATTTCTCGTGTACCTGTACGATCGCCAATCATGATTCCAGCAACCTCTTCAACAACAGGTGCATTGAATCTACGAATATGTTCTCCAGGTGGTGTTTTATCAGGATTAATGCCAATAGCGTGACTATCGCTTTGTAATTTGTGCATGTGTGATTTGAATATTTTCAACAATTCATTGTACTCGTTCAATAGAGCGTCCAAGCCGCTGACGATGAGCCTGTCAAAAAATTAATAAGGTTTTTATAGTCACAACGTGTATTAATGCGATTGGCAAATGCGCTTCCGGAATCCTCGCCACCCATGAAGTAGATTTTTAAATATTTATGTGGTTCGTTTGGCATTGCCAGCAATGAGCCCATTTTATGATAAACTTGGCTTCTGATTTTGAATGTAGAATTGTATTGTTGAGTAGCATTAGTATTTCGAACTATTTCTGTTGCTCGAATGTCATTTGAAAGCATGAATTGAATGTTCAAATTGACTTCAGGAATACGTTAGAATCTGGATCCGTACCGATAAGTAAACCGTTTAATGGTTCAGGTGGTGTTTCAATTTCAGGTAGTTGCATTTTACCTGACGCGCAACACATCCCAGGTGGCTCATTTTTGAACTTGAGAGCATGACAATGAGGACATTTCTTATCCATAACACCAATTACTTTTGAATGAGCATTCTATTCAATATTGTACTCATACTGGAATTGTAGACGCAAAAATGAATTAGATGTAAATGCACGATGTACCTGTTGGCGTTGTTGGTCATTTGTTCTGCGTCTATTAACCGTGAAACGGCATGATTGTCGTTGTTCTAAACGGAGAACTTCAGCACACGCATCTTCTGATTGTTCTTGACGCAATTGCTACATGCTCACACGTGCATCAGCATTTTGTTGCTGGATTTGTTCTTCGGTTCTTTGGAATCTTTTATCTCTCATACTTCTGGACCTACTTGTATTACGGCTCAAATCAGACCCTTTGCGTTTTCTTGGCATTTCTCACTGTACAAAACACATTATAAACGAATTAATGAAATCACTTAATGATGGAAAACGTTATAGTTATAATTACGGCCAGGATTAAAGCGAAAATATTAATTTTATAACAAAAAAATTCCTGAAAAAAATTTGAAACAATAGTTGTAAAAAATTCAAATAATTATATAAAAAAAGTATACTTACAACTAACAAAATTAACCTAAGGACTGTACCGAAAAGAAACTGCACACTTTCAATTCAAAATTTCTCATGAAGTAGCCGATTGATCACATTGCAGGAAGTACCCTTAGAAAGCGTGATCAGTTCTGCTTCTATTGTTTTTTTATTTATCCGTAATTTGTAATATCATTTTCGCGATGGGTTGAATCAAAGAGCACGTGCGCAGGCAAATTGTGCACAATTACTGTACTGAAAAAAGCATTTCATACAGAAAGCTAGCAAAGCGGTTTAAAGTAAGTATAAATGGTATAAAAATATTATAATAAAGTTCAATGAAACCTGTTCTCTTAAAGATTTATCAAAAAGTGGGGAAATAAATATAGTTAAAAAAAACTAAAGAACACGCTTTTAAAACATGTCAAACTGAAAAGTGAAAAATAATTCTTTGTATAAACTAACAATAATAATGAAGGAAAAAATCCTGCATTATTGTGAGAAAAGCGTGGAATGCTCGATATATGAAAAATATGTCACCAGCACTGCACGCTTTTCTCACAATAATGCAGGAATTTTTCCTTCATTATTATTGTTAGGTTATACAAAGAATTATTTTGCACTTTTTAGTTTGATATGTTTTAAAAGTGTGTTTTTTTTAAACTATATTTATTTTTAATTTTTTAGTTTGATGTGAGAAACCCCAAATTTGTTAAAATATGAACTATGACATGTACTAGTATGGGATAAGTAAATCGATAATTAGGCAGCATTTAATATCTACTCGTAACCTTTCATTGACTAATTGTTATATTATTTGCGACCAAGTTCTATTGATGACTTTACGAATTATTACTTCTTAATCGAATCATTTCTTCTAAAGCTTCACTGTTACATGGGGTTTTACCTGTCAACTTTGAATAGTCTAGTTCTTCAATTCGAATTCTGTCCAAAGATGTACAACGACTAAGTGCTACATAAGCTTGTCCAGCAGCAAACAGTTCAGAGCCCAGATAAATTACTGCATGATCTACTGTACAACCAGAGAACGTATCTTCTTCTTCGTAATTGGCGTAGACACCGCTTACGCGATTATAGCCGAGTTAACAACAGCGCGCCAGTCGTTTCTTCTTTTCGCTACGTGGCGCCAATTGGATATTCCAAGTGTAGCCAGGTCCTTCTCTCTTCCTCTTCCTCTGCTTCCCCCGGCGGGTACAGCGTCGAATATTATCAGAGCTGGAGTGTTTCCGTCCATTCGGACAACATGACCGAGCCAGCGTAGCCGCTTTCTTTGAATTCGCTAAACTATGTCAATGTCGTCATATATCTCATACAGCTCATCGTTCCATCGAATTCCATAAATCTTTCGCAGAACTTTTCTCTCGAAAACTCGCAACGTCGACTCATCAGTTGTTGACATCGTCCAAGCCTCTGCACCATATAGCAGGACGGGAATTATGAGTGACTTATAGAGTTTGGTTTTTGTTTGTCGAGAGAGGACTTTGCTTCTCAATTTCCTACTCAGTCCGAAGTAGCATCTGTTGGCAAGAGTTATCCTGCGTTGGATTTCTAGGCTGACATTGTTGGTGGTGTTTACGCTGGTTCCAAGATAGACGAAATTATCTACGGCTTCAAAGTTATGACTATCAACAGTGACGTGAGTGCCAAGTGACGAGTGCGACGACTGTTTGTTTGATGACAGGAGATATTTCGTCTTGCCCTCGTTTACTGCCGGACCCATTTGTTTTGCTTCCTTCTCCAGTCTGGAGAAAGCAGAACTAACGGCGCGGGTGTTAAGGCCAATGATATCAATATCATCGGCATACGCCAGCAGCTGTACATTCTTATAAAAGATGGTACTTTCTCTATTAAGTTCTGCAGCTCGAACTATTTTCTCCAGAAGCAGGTTGAAAAAGTCACACGATAGGGAATCGCCTTGTCTGAAACCTCATTTGGTATCGAACGGCTCGGAGAGGTCCTTCCCGATTCTGACAGAGCTTTCGGTGTTGCTCAACGTCAGCTTATACAGCCGTATTAGTTTTGCGGGGATACCAAATTCAGACATCGCCGCATAAGGGCAGCTCCTTTTCGTGCTGTCGAAAGCAGCTTTGAAATCGACGAAGAAGTGGTGTGTTTGGCGCAAGGTGAATATCTGGTCGGTTGTTGATTTTCCAGGTCTGAAGCCACACTGATAAGGTCCAATCAGTTTGTTGACGGTGCACAATACAAAATACGCTCGATAGAACCTTATATGCGATGTTGAGGAAGCTTATCCCACGATAGTTGGCGCAGATTGTGGGGTTACCTTTCTTATGGATTGGGCATAGCACACTTAAATTCCAATCGTTGGGCATGCTTTCGTCCGACCATATTTTACAAAGAAGCTGATGCATGCTCCTTATCGGTTCTTCGCCGCCGTGTTTGAATAGCTCGGCCGGCAATCCGTCGGCCCCTGCCGCTTTGTTGTTCTTCAGGAGGGCAATTGCTATTCGAACTTCTTCATGGTCGGGTAGTGGAACGTCTGCTCCATCGTCATCGATTGGGGAATCGGGTTCGCCTTCTCCTGGTGTTGTTCGTTCACTGCCATTCAGCAGGCTGGAGAAGTGTTCCCTCCATAATCTAAGTATGCTCTGGGCGTCGGTGACTAGATCACCTTTGGGTGTTCTACGAGAGTATGCTCCCGTCTTGAAACCTTCTGTAAGCCGCCGCATTTTTTCGTAGAATTTTCGAGCATTACCCCTATCGGCCAGCTTATCAAGCTCTTCGTACTCACGCATTTCGGTATCTTTCATTTTCTGTCTCCAAATGCGTCTCGCTTCCCTCTTCAACTCTCGGTATCTATCCCATCCCGCACGTGTTGTGCTCGATCGTAATGTTGCGAGGTAGGCAGTCTGTTTTCTCTCCGCTGCGACACGGCACTCCTCGTCGTACCAGCTGTTCTCTTGCACTTTCCGAAAACCAATGGTTTCGGTTGCAGCTGTACATAAGGAGTTTGAAATGCCGTCCCACAGTTCCCTTATACCGAGTTGTTGACGAGTGCTCTCAGACAGCAGGACTGCAAGCCGAGTAGAAAATCGTTCGGCTGTCTGTTGTGATTGCAGCTTCTCGACGTCGAACCTTCCTTGTGTTTGGTGTTGTTTTTCTGCTGCACAGAGGCGGGTGCGAATCTTAGCTGCAACAAGATAGTGGTCCGAGTCGATGTTAGGACCTCGGTGCGCACGCACATCTAAACCACTGGAGACGTGTCTTCCGTCTATCACAACATGATCGATCTGGTTGGTAGTTTTTCGATCCGGAAACAGCCAGGTAGCTTGATGAATCTTTTTATGCTGGAATCTAGTACTACAGATAACCATATTTCGGGCACCGGCGAAGTCGATCAGCCTCAACCCTTTTGGGGATGTTTCGTCGTGGAGGCTGAATTTACCGACCGTGGTGCCAAAGATACCTTCTTTACCCGCCCTGGCGTTAAAGTCGCCAAGCACGATTTTGACATCGTGGCGGGGACAGCCTTCATAAGTGCGCTCCAAGCACTCATAAAAGGCATCTTTGGTCACATCGTCCTTCTCTTCCGTCGGGGCGTGGGCGGAAATCAGCGATATGTTGAAGAACCTTGCTTGGATGCGGATTGTGGCTAGACGTTCATTCACCGCGGTGAATGATAGTACTCGGCGACGGAGTCTCTCTCCCACTACGAATCCAACACCAAACTTGCGCTCCTTTATATGGCCACCGTAGTAAATGCCATAAGGACCTGCTCGTCTCTGTCCTTGTCCCGTCCATCGCATTTCTTGGACGGCGGTGATGTCAGCCTTTATTTTCGCGAGGACATCAACCAGCTGGGCAGCGGCACCTTCCCAATTAAGGGACCGGACATTCCAGGTGCGTGCCCTAATATCATTGTCCTTATTTCGTTTGCTATGGTCGTCATCAAAAGGGGGGTTTCTCATCCGAGGCTGTTGGTAGTTTTGCATTGGGTCGAGCTTTTTACGTGGCGGGTCCCAAGCCCAGCGCACAACCTTATGGGGATGTTTCGCCTTCTCACTTTAGCTCGCCTTCGAACGGATGTTCTTAGGCTACCCAGAGGATACTTGGTCAAAGACCGGAAGTCGTGAGCTGCTTGAGTCATATGTGAAAGAATCGAAAGTTTCCTCACTTGCGTGAACTTCTACACATGACTCCATCTTCCAAGAACGTATATTTATAAATATTACAGTAGAGGCGCGCTAATCCGGACATGGCCTAATCCGGATTCCACTGTAATCCGGAGAGGGTTAAAAAACTCAAAATTTCTATTATGTCCCTTGTAATCCGGACCGAAATTCTCTATCCGTATTCTCTAATCCGGATCACATGTTTATTATTCACTACATTCGCTTTTATGCTTTATTGGTTTAAGTTTTTTTTGTTTTTTTGGAACATGTGTATTATTTGTTATAATAAACAAACAGAAATTTATAAATATTTTTTCATAATACATAAATCTGATATGTCTTTGGTAATCCGGATTTCCTTACATTCTGGATAGGGGCCGGTTTTAATTGATCCGGATTAGCGGGCCTCTACTGTATATAAATACATTATATATATCGTATATTTAGAAATATACGTTCTCTGGTACAACCTTCAATCTTATGAACGGTCGACGCCCAACTCAGTATGCTATTCAAATGCCACCAAAACTAGTTTTATATAAATGTTGCATACTTTTAAGCGCATCGTTTTGGTGAGCTGCTTAAACTTACTATCGCCTTCCCAGAGTGTCGCTCAAATATTCTAGGTTTCAGTACCACTTAAAAAAGTTACAAACAAACATACATATATTCATATACATGAAGCTAATAAAAGCGTATTAAAAAAGGCCCTCGTGATCCAAATCTTGAAGCAAAGGTATTGGCATTAATAAATCAAAAACAATCAATGTCTGTGCGCGATTTGGCGAAAAAAAGCTAAAACCAGTGTTACTATGATTCAAAGAGTGATGCAAAGAAATAACTTAAGAACCTATAAAAAACAAAAGATTCCCAAAAAAAGTCAACGACAAATAAAAATAGGGAACACAAGGCTACGGAAGTTGTACGAACGTTTGCTAAAAATTCTGTTGAGTGTGTTATAATGGACGATGAAACATACGTAAAAATGGACTCAAGAACATTACCAGGTCCCCAATTCTATACAAAACCAAAAGATGGTACTGTCGACCAGTCAGTTTCAACAATTGAAATAGAAAAATTTGGCGAGAAAATACTCATCTGGCAGGCTATTTGTTCTTGTAGCCTTAAGATCACTCCATTTTTCACAAAGATAATATATCGGCCGACAATTATAAAAAGGGAGTGTCTAAACCGTCGCCTAATACCATTTTATTAGAAACACATCGTGTCAACAATATTTTGGCGCTCCAGAATTTCGCCCTATAGAGAAGTATTGGGCAATTGTCAAACGGAACTTGAAAAAGGATCACCGAGTTGCCGAAATCGACAGCGAATTTAAAAAAAAACTGGCTCTAGTCTAGAAAGCAAATTTTGGGCAGTTTTTTGAATTTTATTTAAAAAAAACCAAAAAATATTTTTAGTATCCATTTTTTTATGGTCTTTTTATTGATATATTAAGAATACAGAAAAAAATTTTACAAAAAAATATTAAAAATTAAAATAATTAGCGGGGGGGAGAGACAGGTGTAAAAATAAATGGCGCATCCTGGTGACATTGATCCGGACTCTCCTGGTGGTCTGTAAACAAAAATCAAAATAAATTCTTAATCAGTAAGGATGCTGTTATAGTCCCTACCTCAGGGATCACGAAAATTTTTTTTTTTTCAAAAATGGCGACTGCCTGAAAATAAAAATCATTTTTTACTCTTTTTTTTGAAATTCCTGAATTTTTTCAAAATATTAAAAACAAAAATTTTGACACGATGCTGGTAGGAACGATAAAGGATTATATAAAGAAGGTTCACTCAAAATTTCAAGTAAATCGGTTGTATAGAACTTGAGATAATGCCGGTACCGTGTGGAAAAAAGTAGTTTCGAGATAAATGCGTTTAAAAAAGTGAGTCAAGCCGAAACGGACTAGGTACTGCGTCACTAAAGAAACTGTAGCTCTTAAAACAATTTTAATTTTTAAAAATCCTTTGGAGGATATGTTCCTAAGGGTCTAAACTTTAAATATATGTAAAAAAAATCGATTTTTTAAATTCTAGAGTAGAATACCCCCTCAAAGTAAGTCAAGCCGTTACAAAGAAGGTGTACAGAATTTAATGAAGGGAATTAAACAAATAATTCGGCATAAATTAAGAGAAAATTTTTTTTTTACTAGTTTTAATTAAAAGTTAGTAAAAACTCTTATATTTGTTATTAAAAAAAGTTACAAGCAAAAATTAATAAAATCCGTTACGTTACAAATAAAAAAAGAGTGAGATGTCAGTTGACAGCTGGCAGATGTGAAACATCGAAATTATTTTATACAAGTAATAGGTTAAAAATTACAGATTATGATTATTTGTTTAAAATCACGTCAATTCAATTATTTTCATCAGTGACTTCCGTGACAGTTACATTCGAAGTTACCTCTGACGGTATTACTGTGACAATTGGTCGATGATAACTGAAGTATGTTACAAAAGTATTAGACATCACATTATCAAGACAGCATATACAGCATCTATTGTTGTTCCATATCTTGTAGCACATTCTTTCGGATTGTTGTTTATTTCCAACTGAAAGTCTTCTTGGAGGAACGATATTAATGGCATTGATTCATTTTTTGCAAAATTAACATTGAAATCCCCATCCAAAATCAATGGTAGTTTATCCTTATCTGTTTTAAAAATTATTGAAATGCGACTGTACGGAAATAACCGCTCATGTAAAAATGAAATAATATCATTTATTTTTTATTAGGTGAAATGTACACAACAATCATACTTAATTTACTTCCATCTTCTAATTTAACATGTGAAGCACACATATCGCCAATGGGTGTTTGAGAGACATGAATTTCTGTAGCATTTTGGACTGATAGATCCATGTTAAATGTAGTAATATGTGAAGTATTGTTGTTTTTATAAATGGCAACTCCAGCGGCTCTAACACACATAGAGCGCGACAGACTGCAAACGACATCTGTCAAATATTAAAATACACAAGTTCTTAGGGACATAGCTATTGAGGCAGCTGCACAACTACATAACTATGTCCATAAGAACGTGTGTATTTTAATATTTGACAGATGCCGCTTGCAGTCTGTCGCGCTCTATGTGTCCAGCACTTCAAGCATTGAGTGTACATATTTACATACATATGTACATATGTTGCATGTTGACAAATTTAAAAACATTATGCAAATGGTCTTCTATGTATGTAGGTAAATTTTAATATATGTACATACATACATACTTATGTATATTATATACTAAGTACATGCTTTGATACCAAATATATATTATAGGATTATAATGTATTTCTCATTTAACACCGAAAATGCTCAATTCTGCATGCATTATTACCTTAATATTTAACTAATGTAGGTTTAATAAAAACTGATGCGGGGAGTTCCTACGCGTGGAAGAAGTTAAACTTCTTAGTGATATTCCAAGAAATGCATATCATTTTGTATGAAAGAAAACTAGCAAGAGGGAAAGGATTAAAATATGGTGGAGTGACCAACACTTTCTTAAATTCACATTTTATAAATTTATTATGCACATTTTATAAGGCAAAGTCCAAATCAATTATCATTTCTGGGTTCTGACGGATTGATATCTATAATATTTACAATTGGATTATGATTATTTGTATAAAATCTTGGAATTTATTCATTAAAATCACCACTCAGAAGTCGTTTTATTCGTTGTAACCGAGCAATCATCGATGAAACATCATTTTTAATATGCCACAAGACAAAATTAGAAATGAACCTCACGCTGTCAGAGAAAACGATATACCTTCCTCATCGCGGGTGCTAATACTTTCGATTTGCAAAGAAAGTAAATGTAGACTGACTACAGAAATGATCCTGTGAACTATAGTCTTAACTTTTCAACTTTTTTATTTATTTTTTTTTGAAGAGTTGTGGGGGGGAAATCTTCTACAGACAACCTGGCGGGTAGTGTCGGATTCGCTTGATGCGCCTACCGACTAAAACCCCCAACACCGGTTGCCAACCATATGGTTATGAACCTATAATGTATTTTGCGGGAAAAGGAGAAAGATTCAGTTGTGACGCTAAAAAGCGAAGCTCGAATTTTTGGTTAGGTGGGAGCGGAAGGATTTGTCAGGATACATGGCTTTCTGAAACGGTCGGTTTTCTTGCACCTGAGAGTGGCAAGACAGTTGATGCTGGGGTTTGCGTGGGATGCTACTGACGCCCGGAGATTTGCAGCGTAGGAAGTAGCTGCTGATTGGATGGAGGGAAAATTAGTTTCCTCTAGGATCAGTTTGTTTCTAACATACCACGCGAAATTAAGAGCTGATCTTAATAGACGCATGTATGGGGCTTGAAGCCTGGACAGTTGTCTGGGTGAAGCAGAGCCCCAAATAGGAATGGCGTAGGAGCAGATGCTTCTAGTGATGGCATTAAAAGCTCGTTTTTTAGTGCTACTTTTCAACGGCCAACGCAGAGTACTTCAACCAAAAGTCACACAAAATGGTTGAGAATTCGCAGAAATGAAACAGAAAAGAAAGAAAATCAAATAATGCACAAGCATACAAACATACACATGCGTACACATGTGAATATGTCACCAATCAAAAATTTAAACATTGTTCTACAAAAACAACAATTGCTCATATAGCATAAGCATGACAAGTGCTTTAAGTAGCGTTTGAAAAAATACGCTACTCCCGTAGCATTTCATTTTACTCTCGCTACCGCTCTCACTTTGTCGGGAGCCACAGCATAGTCTTAGCATAACATTGTAAAAGTATGTGCTCTACTCTGCCCCGAGTTTTGTTAGATAAAAAACTATAGCTGGAGCCGTAGCAAAAAATTAAATTCTGCGCTATGCTCTGGCGGTAGCAAAAAATTGGGAGCGGTAGCACAGCAGAGCTAATGAAAATTTTCATGTGCTACAGCTCCCGCGTGTGTTTGTTGTTTTTTTTCTTCTTCCTCTTCTTCTTAAATGGCGTAGACATCGCTTACGCGATTATAGCCAAGTTAACAACAGCGCGCCAGTCGTTTCTTCTTTTCGCTACGTGGCGCCAATTGGATATTCCAAGTGAAGCCAGGTCCTTCTCCACTTGGTCCTTCCAACGGAGTGGAGGTCTTCCTCTTCCTCTGCTTCCCCCGACGGCTACTGCGTCGAATACTTTCAGAGCTGGAGTGTTTTCGTCCATGCGGACAAGATGACCTAGCCAGCGTAACCGCTGTCTTTTAATTTGTTGAACTATGTCAATGTCGTCGTATATCTCGTACAGCTCATCGTTCCATCGAATGCGATATTCGCCGCGGCCAATGCACAAAGGACTATAAATCTTTCGCATAACCTTTTTCTCGAAAACTCGCTGTCATCGTCCAAGCCTCTGCACCATATAGCAGGACGAGAATTATGAGCGACTTATAGAGTTTGGCTTTTGTTCGTCGACAGACGAACGAGACTTTTCAATTGCCTACTCAGTCCGAAGTAGCACCTGTTGGCAAGAGCAATCCTGCGTTGGATTTCCAGGCTGACATTGTTGGTGGTGTTAATACTGGTTACTAAATAGACGAAATTATCTACAACTTCAAAGTTATAACTGTCAACAGTGACGTGAGTGCCAAGTGGCCAGTGCGACGACTGTTTGATTGATGACAGGAGATATTTCGTCTTGCCCTCGTTCACGGCCAGACCCATTTCTTTTGCTTCCTTGTCCAGCCTGGAGAAAGCAGAACTAACGGCGCGGATGTTGAGGCCGATGATATCAATATCATCGGCATACGCCAACAGCTGTACACTCTTATAAAAGATTGAACCTGCTCGATTGAGTTCTGCAGCTCGAATTATTTTCTCCAGCAGATTGAAGAAGTTGCACGATAGGGAGTCGCCTTGTCTGAAACCTCGTTTGGTATCGAACGGCTCGGAGAGGTCCTTCCCGATTCTGACGGAGCTTTTGGTGTTGCTCAACGTCAGTTTACACAGCCATATTAGTTTTGCGGGGATACCAAATTCAGACATCGCGGCATAAAGGCAGCTCCTTTGAAATCGACGAAGAGGTGGTGTGTGTCGATTCTCCTTTCACGCGTCTTTTCCAAGATTTGGCGCATGGTGAATATCTGGTCGGTTGTTGATTTTCCAGATCTGAAGCCACACTGATAAGGTCCAATCAGTTTGTTGACGGTGGGCTTTAATCTTTCACACAATGTTGTGCTCGTAAATACGCTCATTTTTTCGTAGAATTTTCGAGCATTACCCCTATCGGCCAGCTTATCAAGCTCTTCGTACTCACGCATTTCGGTATCTTTCATTTTCTGTCTCCAAATCCGTCTCGCTTCCCTCTTCAACTCTCATTATCTATCACATCCCGCACGTGTTGTGCTCGATCGTAATGTTGCGAGGTAAGCAGTCTGTTTTTTCTCCGCTGCGACACGGCACTTCTCGTCGTACCAGCTGTTCTTTTGCACTTTCCGAAAACCAATGGTTTCGGTTGCAGCTGTACGTAAGGAGTTTGAAATGCCGTTCCACAGTTCCCTTATACCGAGTTGTTGACGAGTGCTCTCAGACAGCAGGACTGCAAGCCGAGTAGAAAATCGTTCGGCTGTCTGTTGTGATTGAAGCTTCTCGACGTCGAACCTTCCTTGTGTTTGGTGGCGTGCGTTTTTTTGCTGCACAGAGGTAGGTGCGAATCTTAGCTGCAACAAGATAGTGGTCCGAGTCGATGTTTGGACCTCGAAGTGCACACACGTCTAGAACACTGGAGACGTGTCTTCCGTCTATCACAACATGATCGATGTGTTTGGTGGCTTTTCGATCCGGAAACAGCCAGGTAGCTTGACGTATCTTTTTGTGCTAGAATCTAGTACCAAAGATAACCATATTTCGGGCCCCGGCGAAGTCGATCAGTCTCAACCCTTTTGGGGATGTTTCGTCGTGGAAGCTGAATTTACCAACCGCAGTGCCAAATATACTTTCTTTGCCCACCCTGGCGTTAAAGTCGCCAAGCACGATTTTGACATCGTGACGGTGGCAGCTTTTCCTTCCCTTCCGTCGGGGCGTGGGCGGAAATCAGCGATATGTTGAAGAACCTCGCTTTGATGCGGATTGTGGCTAGACGTTCATTCACCGGAGTGAATGATAGTACTCGGCGACGGAGTCTCTCTCCCACCACAAATCCAACACCAAACTTGCGCTCCTTTATATTGCCACTGTAGTAAATGTCACATGGACCTACTCGTCTCTGTCCTTGTCCCGTCCATCGCATTTCTTGGACGGTGGTGATGTCAGAATTTATTTTCGCGAGGACATCAACCAGCTGGGCAGCGGGACCTTCCCAATTAAGGGTCCGGACATTCCAGGTGCATGCCCTTATAACGTAGTCCTTATTTCGTTTGCCATGGTCGTCATCAAAAGAGGGGTTTCTCATCCGAGGCTGTTTGTCGCTTTTCATTGGGATAGGCTTTTTACGTGGCGGGTCCCAAACCCAGCGCACAACCCTATGCAGGGGATGTTTCGCCTTCTCACTTTAGCTCACCTTCGAACGGATGTTCTTAGGCTACCCAGAGGATACTTGGTCAAAGACCGGAAGTCGTGAGCTGCTTGAGTCATATGTAAAAGAATCGTTTCTGGCCACTCCCATGTGAATGGCGATCAGAGAACTTTCCTCACTTGCGTGAACTTCTACACATGACTCCATCCTCCACATGCTGCTACGGAGTAGTAAATGAAAACCCTGGCTTTAAGTTCTCTGCTTTACTCTCATTCTCTCTCTCCTCTTCACTGAAGCGTTAAACAATTATCGCAACTTTTTCCGAAGTCGTATAAGAAGTTAAACTTCAATAAGTTATACATATATTTACATATTTATTTGCTGGGCATTATATGTTTGATGACATATTAAAAAACCAAGCGGTCGCGCGAATTCACGTACATATGAATATAATTATGTGTACATGTAAGCAAATATGACAGACCATACGTATAATATTTGTAAATTTGTTTACACACAACTTTGTAAGTAAATGTGTACACTTATTGCTTCATGCGAAATGTCACATACAACCAATGCCGAAGCTTACGTTTTGTCGAAGAGTCAATGTGTCGAAGAACTGACGCGACGACAAAGCGTCACAACAATGTGTTGTTGGTAGAAAATCCGAGCTGTGCCGGAAACACAAACGAACGATCGCCAATTGCCAAAGCTTCCCTTGCCGCTGTAACAGCCTCTCCAGCAAACCAGCGTAAATATGTAGGTTTATGGATGAGCTTGCATACATATCGACACAGATTTTTGCAAGCCGCGTAAAAATGTACATATATACATATGTATATATTCTACATATAGACTACGTATAGAATACTACGTAATATAGCGTGGCGATCGCCACGGCGACAATCATGTTTACCCGCGCCTATAGATGTTTCACATCAAAAATTGAGTTCAGCTTCTTTTCGGTACAGTCCTTATTTTATGATAAATTCCATAATAGCTTTGCAAATATATAATACTTTTATTATAGGTTTGCTTTGGTCATTAAAAGTTTCGATATCATGTTAAAAGACCAAGCTGACGCACATTTGTCCATATATAATTATGACAACAACTGATGAGTTGACGTTGCGAGTTTCCGAGAGAAAGGTTTTGCGAAAGATGCATGGTCCTTTTTGCGTAGGCCACGGCCAATATCCCATTCGATGAAACGATGAATTGTATGAGTTATACGATGACAATGACATAGTACAGAGAATTAAAAGACGGCGGCTACGCTGGCTAGGTTAACAACGAAAACACTCCAGCTCTAAAAGTATTCGACGTAGTTTCCGCTGGGGAAAGCAGAGGAAGTGGAAGATCACCAGGTAGAGAAGGACTTGGTTTCGCTTGAAATCTTTAATTGGCGCAACGCAGCGGAAAAAGAAACGACTGGCGCGCTGTTGTTAACTCGGCAATAATCGCGTAAGCGGTGTCCAGTGAACGTTTATCATAGAGAAGGTTCACGAATTAGGTATCGTAACTTTTCGCAGGAGTACTCGGCAGAGATGCGGGAGTTTCACCACAGACATCATAAGCGTGTTTCACCAGAGTTTGACATCAGGCGCCACGAAAATAGCAGAATTGAGCATTTTCAATGTTAAATGAGAAAAATAATGATAATTCCAATGTTAAGAAATGAAGCTTTGAGATTCGCTTATTTACTATGCACAAACGACTCTGCTTATAATTTACTAATCGCTATACATACATACATATGTATATTTGTTATGAAAGCACTATGTAAGTAAGAATTTTAAAATTGACCTATTTTGTGATGTATTCCATAAAGTCTTTGCAAGTATATAATAGAGTAAGATTTGTATTACTACCTGAATACTATATACATTTTATATGGGTTTGATAGGTCATATACTTATATACAAAAATAAATGTATATTCGCTTTGGTTATTAAAAGTTTCGATATCATTTTTAAAGACCAAGCGGTCGCACATGTGCTCATATATTATTATGTGTGGAAGTAAACAAATATGATAGACCATACGCATAATGTTTGTAAATTTGTCTACAAGCAAAATATGTATGTATGTAACTATGTACACTAGGGTGGGTCGATTCCGGACTTTTTTCAATTCGGGATTTCTAATAGTGCAGGAAAGTTGCCTTGGTACTTCCTGATTCCAATGCAACTTTTTGTTTTGAGATCGGATTGCATCTTCAACCCCAACTCCGGCCTTGAAATTTCGGAAATTCGCCTAAAATAGTGAAATTGTCTACCTAGCGCCTGAAATACGCATCTCATGGCAAAATGTATAAAACAAAAGTTATTTGTCACGTCGTTTGCTACCGAAATGTGATCATGGCCGTAGGACGAACCGTTCCCGAGATACGAGCGAAAATGCGGCGCGCCACAGCGCAAGGTGAAAATCGGCTTGCGGCCACACTTCTTGACGTTGATTTCGCCGAGTGCTATCACTCACATTCATTCACCTACGCCAAAGGACACGTTCGCTTATATTCTCTCAACAGAACACAGAACTCAAATTGTCTGTATCTAAATTTAAATTTAGACAGAAATGTCCTATGTTTGGCATATATCCGTACAATCTCTCTGAGTCCCAGTTACCTACTTACCAGGATGTTCTTTTGTGTTATCAGTTTGAAAGATTTCGTATAGGGCGACTCCGAGGCGACAACTATGAACCTAGGAGTAAAGAGGTTACAGAAATAGTTGCAAAAAGGTTGAAAATACTTTCAAAAAGTCATCTGTTCCGATAGTTTCACACACCAGAGTTGTACAAATGCTCACCACATACCATAAGAAATTTCTGACTCTTAAACAAATGTTTTTAAGGAACCCAATAGGTTTGAGCTCTAAAAGAGACGACTTTGTCTCTTCTGCCGGAAAATTATTTGACATCGCTGCTCGTAAATGCATTTATTTTTCTTCTTGCACTTGTCCAAAGGAAAGGAAAGTTCCTATCAATGAACAATCATTTCTCTTGGACCAGAGAACCAGAAGAATTGGTCGCGTTGGAAGTGTTGATCTACCCGAAAGAAAAAAGTTTACAAAGAAAAATGAACGTAAAGAAAGGCTTTCAAAACATCATTCAACATCAACACTTACCAGAAAAGTATCAGCTAGAACACGTGACCATTCAGATCAGCCAGACTCTCATACAGACGACAACAATGTAGGTGCGTCGCACATGGATTCTTCCAAAAACGATGCTGATTGAATTTTCTCTTCCATCCTCTAAAACCAAACAAAACATACTAGTATTAGAACACACTGCTTTAGCTGCCCAAAGATTTGGAGTAAGTGATAGAGCAGCGGCCTTGATTGTTTCATCTGCTTTTGTGGATGCTAAAAAAGCAGGTTTCATAACAGAGGATCAGGCTAGCTTTGTCACTGAAGATTAGCAGATTAGTCGGGCAAAAAAAAGTGTTGGAGTTAAGCTCCAAGACACCGAAAGTATTGAATCTGCATTTGAGCTGTATTTTGACGGCCGCAAAACCAATACACTTACACATGTCAGCGAAGGTGAAAAGTACTACCGCGACACTGTCAAAGAGGAACATATTTCTCTTCTAGCGGAACCTGGTTGTCATTACTTTGGCCACGTCACCTTTCCTTCCGGGTCTGCTGAGGATGAGACGCAAGCTATATGGCAACATTTACAGCAAAATTCAGTTGATGTGGAACATCTAGAAGTTGTCGGTGCTGATGGCACCAACACGAACACAGGTTAGAAAGGTGGAATCGTTCGGAAACTAGAAGAAAGAATAGGTAGGCCATTACAGTGGGTTGTTTGTCTTTTACATTTCAACGAACTTCCATTTCGTGCTCTTTTCGAACTCATAGATGGTGTCTCAAAGAGTCCAAATACATTCTCTGGCGACATAGGTAAACTGCTCCCTGATTGTGAGAAGTTGCCTGTTGTCAAATTTGAAAGTTTTCCATCCTGCCAATTACCTTCTGAGGTTATTAATCCGACCCAACATAGCACAGACAAAGCTTATCTCTATAAAATATCAGCAGCTGTTATTTCCGGTCAATGTTCCTCAGATTTAGCGTCGATGCATCCAGGTAACATGTGCAAATCTCGCTGGCTCACCTGTGCAAATAGAATTCTGAGATTATACATTTCTACTGACAAACCAACAAAGGAAATAAAGATTTTGGTCAAGTACATACTTACAGTTTACTCACCTTTGTGGTTCTCAATAAGATTAAACAGTTCAATCACAGATGGCTCGCGCCATCTCTTTGCTGCAATTCAAAGGTCGAGATACTTACCTGCTAAACTGCGCAAGGTTGTCGATTCATCCATTCAACAGAATGCTTTCTTTGCTCTTCCAGAAAATATTCTCCTTAGTATTATGACTGACGAACGGATAGAAGTCAGAAAGTTGGCCCTTGACCGTCTTCTGGCAGCCAGAGCAGCGAGTCTGACACTGTAAGTGGAAGGGGTAGATGTAATAAAGTGCCAAAGCTGAATTTCAAAGCTAATAATTATTACGATATGATTAACTGGAAGACTATTACCTTGACTGTTCCACCAGTTCGTTGTAAAGTTTCTAACGAAGAATTCATAAAAGGGCTGTCGGGAGACACTGCAGAGGTATGGAAATTTAGTGAATTCCCCTCTCACACCGTGGCAGTCGAGAGAACCGTCAAACTTGTGACAGAGGCATCTTCTAAAGTTATTGGCCCCCAATCTCGTGATCGTTTTATACGCTCTACACTGAAATCTAGGCAACAAGTGCCAAAGTTTAGTACAAAATCTGATTTTATCAATAAATTTGACACAGATTCAGACTAAAACAAGCCTGACATATGGTTGGTTGGTTGGGTTGGGCTTGGGAGGAACCCGAAGAGCAGCCACCTCCACGCGGTGGGTTCTGGGTGACCAATACAGGTTAGCTAAGAGGTGCAACAATTTTCACCTTGCGCTGTGGCGCGCCGCCTTTTCGCTCGTATCTCCGGAACGTTTCGTCCTACGGCCATGATCAAATATACCATTTCGGTAGCAAATGACGTGACAAATAACTATTGTTTTATACATTTTGCCATGAGATGCGTATTTCAGGCGCTAGGTACACAATTTCACGATTTTAGGCGAATTTCCGAAATTTCAAGGCCGGAGTTGGGGTTGAAGATGCAATTCGATGTCAAAACAAAAAGTTGCATTGGAATCAGGAAGTACTAAGGCAACTTTTCCGCACTATTAGAAGTCCCTAATCGAAGTCCGGAATCGACCCACCCTAATGTACACTCAATGCTTCATGTGAAATCTCCGTTGACACGGGCAACTAATTGCCGAAGCTCACGTTTTGTCAAAGAGTCAATTTTTAGAAGGACTGACGCGACGTCAAAGCGTCACAACTGTGTGTTGTTGGTAGAAAATCTGAGCTGTGCCGAAAAAATAAGCGAACGATTACCGATTGTCACCGATTCCCTTGTCGCTCTAACAGCGTTACCAACAAACTTGGGTAAGTATGTATGAATATGTATGAGCGTGCATTTATAAATCGACAACAGCTATGTTGCCACGTTTGTCACTTCTTTTTGTGAAGAAACATCAGAAAGTTGTTCAATTTATGATTTTTAGCGTGTCCCATCGTCGCGACAAGCCGCTTGTGGGCAAAAGCATGCTCGGGGAGATGTGACGGTGGCTGCTTTTATGAATGAAGCGAATTTGCTTGTTGAAAGTGCGCTTGCGTTCCTGAACGAAAATATTGTTTTTGTGTGTTTTTCTACAAATTTGGGCATCGACTATTTGGCTTCCATATTGACTTGTGACGCTGCATATTCTATTTAAGGCAATTATTGTATTTGTAGGAGAACAATGTTTCTGTGGGCGACATATTTACATGTGTGCGCACATGTGTATGTAGGTTTGCGTATGCATAATATGTGTGTCAATGCCATACGGTCATATTTATGTAAGTACATATGAGCATATGGAGGATGGGGTCATGTGTAGAAGTTCACGCAAGTGAGGAAAGTTCTCTGATCGCTATTCACTTGGGAGTGGCCAGAAACGATTATTTTACATATGACTCAAGTAGCTGACGACCTGTGGTCTTTGAACCAGTATCCCCTGGGTAGCCTAAGAACATCCGTTTGAAGGCGAGCTAAAGTGAGAAGGTAAGCGGAAGGAAAGACATCGGGAAATAGCCCTGATAAATGCAGAGAGGAAGTACAAAAAGATGATGGCTGGGTAAGCGTCAAGCGCAAGCCACAAAGCTACATGAAGACTGACCGTAAGCCATCCCCACTGCCCAATGCTATAGTCACATCCTAATGAAAGTGAGAAAAGAAGAAAATCTGCAGAAACTCGGGGAAAATGTATCGCGTATTAGGAAGACAGCCAAAGACGAAATATTGCTTGAACTCAAAGAAACACAAAGCCTCCCTGCGCTGGAAGCAAGGATACTGCTAGATGAGCAAAAAATTAGGATTGCTGGATAGCCTGCAGGCTAAGAGAAAAACATAATATAAAAAGCTGCTTCAGGTGCCGGGAATATGGGCATCTGGCAGCAGCATGTAACAACTAGGACGACAGGAGCAAGTGCTGTCTGAGATGTGACGAAAAAGGACACTCGCACAGACGTGCGACAAGACTCCCTCTTGTGGTGCTTGCAAGAGCAGGGGAAGTGAAAACTCAAACCACCAAATAGGTAGTAAAAGATGCCCTCTATATCAGGAAGCATATAAGAAATTCAACAAATGAAAGTTTCCAGCTAAACCTGAATCATTGCGAAGCTGCCCAAGATTTGCTTAAACAAACCGTCTTTGAAGAGAAGGTTGACGTAGCAATACTGTGTGAACAGTACAAAAATATAAACAACGCCACATGGGCATCAGACGCCACGAGCAAAGCTACCATATGGTCATGTGGAAGCAAAGCTTCCCAGGAAAAGCCATTCTTAGGAAAGGCCTACTTCACACAAACCAGGATCTGTGGAATCAACTTTTAAAGCTGGAGTATACCACCGAGTGTCCCACAAGACGCGTTTGAGATGATATTGGAGGATCTGGTACAGGAAATCCTAACAACTATGAATAAGGTGGTTGCAGGCGATTTTAACGCATGGGCTGTGGACTGGGGAAGTGCTAGTATAAACAAAGTAGGAAACGCTCTTCTCAAGGCCTTTTCATCGCTCGAAGTGGTGCTATTAAATACTGGAAATAGGAACACTTTCGAAAAATGGTCGCGGATCCGTGATTGACATCACGTTTGTTAGTAGCCCGTTGGTACGATCAACATACTAGGAATTGTCTGACCTCTATACGCATAGTGACCACCTAGCCATCATAATGGAGGTATGAAAATCCAGGAGTGGAATATACACGCACACAAAGATGGTACAGACAAAAGGATGGAAAGCCGAAACGTTCGACGAAGATCTCTTCGGACTTATGCTGGATTACAACATTACAAATGTGGAAGATACGGAACGACAGGCGCATCACTTTCGATTGCTAGAAGAAAATTGTTATTAACTGAAATTCGGCATACAAATATTTCTTACCTTCAATGTTCATAATTTCTTAGGCAGCTTCATCAATTAAAGCGTCAGTTAATTCTTCCCTAAAACTTTTTTTCGGCATATTTTCAATTTGTGCGAAAATTTTCTTTACAAACAATGTTTGTTTTCACCGATCAGCTGTGAATTAATGGTCGTTGCAAGGGTTGCACAGAAACCACAAAAAAGACGTTCACTGTTGATGGTAAAAATTTGCAATTACATAATTTTGCAACTCAGAGGCACAAAATTCTGAATTGCCCTAATATATTGTATGTATGTGTGTTCAATACATTTGAACATAAACATTTATCTTTAAAGGACATATTACATACTAGCTGACTCCGCAGTCGTTGTCCTGCGTAAAATTATGTGTTTAGAAATGAGAAAGTTGAATTTATCATCTCACTTTTTTTCAATGTATCGCAGCTTGATAAACAACATTTTTTGGTTTCTGTTCCGGTGTATAGAAAAGATGGTTTTCCAACTCCTGAGCAGGCCACGTATATCTGGCCGAGTGAAAAACATAGCATTTTCAAATGCCATACACTATGCGATTATCCTTGTGTCTCAAATGAAATTTTCACTGGAAACTGAATACGTTTGAACTGAAATGGCAAATCGTTAGAACTCAGAGGAATTCGTAGAATCAAGCATTCTGCCCTTTGTATTCGATAGCTGCGTCACAATCAGTCAGGTTCCATTACACAGTTTCGGCGCCTGAAGATTGTGGAACATAATAACGACAGATCCAACTTTGAGACGCAAATGATGCGGTGGCATACCAAGCCTATTCAAAAAATTTAGAAAAACCACGATCGATCAATTTCTATGAGCGCAAGTCTCCCGGAATTTGACTTTGAATCTTCCAGTTTAAGTCAACAACATCGGTATTTTTGGCAGCTAACATTGCGCGTGCACTTAAGGAATTGTAGTTGCGATAATTTGTCCAATGTCCGAATACTCGTGATGGGTTCATCTTTGGTGAATTGGTAAAGGGAAGATGGAATTGATATCAAACCACCTGAAGTATCAACCGGAATTTACCCGTTTCCAATTCTTAGCGAATACGATGTAAAATGTCTTCGGCAATGTCATTTTTGTTCGTAATCCATAATTGACGCTAATTTGATGGTTGATCATCGCGAAAAGTGTACGAACTATATTCCAGTGATTATGATGTTCCAGCAATTGTAATTGTAACTGTATGTATAATATCAAGATATTTCCGAATAGAGCAAGTTCTCGCAAACGGTTCACTGACGAAAGTTGAGAAAAAACTCGTAAATGTTAATTTTGTTGCTGGGGGTGTTTTCTCTGTCTGTACTGTATTCTCAGTGTTGAAATAGACTATTTGGTCATTCTCCAAATTAACTGCGAGACGCACAACAGTCGGAAAACGTTCATGAATTGCAAAATTAAATATCATACAAAGCGCTTTATTGCAGTTCACGTATCGACCGTATCGTTCAAGATCAGTAATCGCCATGTTGCTTCCTTTGGTGACGTATTTACACACGTATTTTATCGATTACACCAAACTGCAATACGCAACATTGACATGACTTTTGAATGTGAATTAGACAACAGTGGCGAATATGGTACGATCCATATGTTGTCGACTTCGATGTGTTGTTAACTTCGATGTGTGTTGATATTCACGCCTCTAAATTGAATGCTAAATGTTCTGTCATTGTCATCTGGTGAGCGACGCTGATACATTGGATATCCATCATTTCTAGTTTGTGTTTCCGAAAAAAAAGCACCTGGATAGTGTTTCGTACATTTATTGTCAGACATACAAACCGAAGTGGTATTGTGATGTCCGTAAGGTACATTAACCATATTGGTTTCGTATAATTCTGTTTCTATCTCTGGATCAGGAATTTCCGCAGAAATGATTTCATCAATTTGATTTGGTGTAACGACCAGATATTCACCATGCGCCAAATCGTGGAAAGGACCCGTGAAAGGGGAATCGACACAAAGCTTCTTCGTCGATTTCCAAGCTGCTTTCTTCGGCACGAAAAGGTGATGCCTTTATGCCGCGATGTCTGAATTTGGTATCACCGCAAAACTAAAGTTCGATACCAAACGAGGTTTCAGACAAGGCGACTCCCTATCGTGCGACTTCTTCAACCTGCTTCTGGAGAAAATAGTTGGAGCTGCAGAACTAAACAGAGAAGGTACAATCTTCTATAAGAGTGTACAGCTGCTGGCGTATGCGAATGATATTGATAACATTGGCTTTAACAACAACCGCGCCGTTAGTTCTGCTTTCTTCAGAATGGATAAGGCAGCGAAGCAAATGCGTCTGGTGATTAGATTAGATTAAATTAGATTATTAACGAGGTAATGCACCACGACCTAGGGTCTATTGTGCCCTCTCCTATATCACATAACTTCCCAAAGTTCCAGCAGCCTAAATAGTTCCAGGAGTTTGACGGGTGCTATTAAGGTGATGTGATTCCTGCTAATGTATATGGAACCCAGGGCCCTAAGCCTTCTTCTGCAGATTGCTGTACAATCCAGAATTAGATGTGCTGGTGTTTCCTGTTCCACGTCGCAGAACCGGCAGTTAGCACATGAGACTATGCCCATGTTGAACAAGTACTTCCTGAGCTTGCAGTGCCCTGTGTAGATCACGAAGGAAGGCTGAATTTGTCTCGGGGGAGGTTAATTAGTGCTTTGAACCTTGAGAGGTTGTACCTCTCTAGAAGCAGCTTGGCAAGGCGCATACTTCGTGCCTGCTGCCAATGCCGTTCTCTCTCCTACCGCTATGCATGGTTCTGGTCCCATCATCTTGGAAGCTGCCGCAGAGCAGGCCAGTTCGTCGGCCCTCTTATCTCCTTCTATTCCTTTATGCCCTGGAACCCAAATTAGGTGCACGAGGTTGCACAGGGATAGGCGGTTTGGCCCTTCTATACATTCCTCTACTAAAAGCGATTTGGTCTCATATGCTGAGATCGCTTTTAGTGCCGCTTGACTATCGCTGAGAATGGCTATGCGCTGGTTGCGATAGTAACGGCGGAGGTTGATTTCTACGCACTGACATATGGCAAAAACTTCAGCCTGAAAGATACTTGGGAAGCATCCCATTGGTATGGGCAGCTTAGTACGCGGTCCCGCAATACCTGCCCCAATACCTTCCGGTGTTTTTGAGCCGTCAGTGTACCACTGGATGTACTGGCTTCCAGCAGCAATTCCAGCGTGGAATCGCTCCACTCCGTCTTGCTGCCCAGACTATTTCTGCAGTTCCTTTTGACATTAATCCTCTTTGTGGCGCCGTCCTTTGGGAGGACGACCAGCGGTGTGCTTTCCGCTAGTGCCTCCATCTGTCGAGAGGACATTAGCTTCCCTCTTCCGTAGCCCTCTGCTGACATTAGCAGCATGGTATGTTTTGCTACTTGTTTTATCACCTGATGCAGCGGTGTGAGATCCAGAATGACCTCCAGTGCCTCCGTGGGGCATGTACGCATTGCCCCCAAAGCACAGACACAGGCAAGCCTTTGTAGCTTTGATAGTCTACGGACCACCGAAGACTGCGCTGCTTTGGCAGCCCAGGCAACCGCTCCATATGTGACGATAGGCCTTACAATCATGGTATACAGCCATCTCATGATACCGGGCTTGCATCCCCAGGATCTGCCGGCCAGGCGTCTGCATACCATAAGTGCTTTAGTTTCTTTGGGCAGCGTTAAGTCCAAATGCCTACTCCACCGTAGGGATGAGTCTAAGGTGAGGCCAAGGAATTTGACCTCCTTCGACATCTCCACTTCCATACCTTCAATTGTTAGGGACCTCAAGCCCGGAAGTGATCTCCGCTTAGTGAAAGGGATTACGGTAGTTTTTGCTGGGTTGATGTTTAGCCCTACCGTGTATCGATCCGGCCTACGTGTGACTGATGCTGGAGTTAGGTCAGCCTGAACCGTCTCCGGAAAGTGTGTTTGTGGGAGTGTTTCTGCTCTCTCTTCCGCGCTGGTCGTATAGGTCCCGTCCTGTCTTTTTATGGATAGTACAGTGTCTGTCTTACCTCTCGACAACGCCTTGTGCACCCGAGCTGCCTCAGGGGTTGAGGAGACGCTGTCACAAAATTTCCTAAAACTATTTGTCTTTGCAAGTCGCCTCTGTGCTTGGCTTTATTGAACAGCCTTCGCACCCTTTGTCTGAGAGTCGAGAGTTTGCTATACCACCAGGAACAGATTTGTTTACTGGTAGTCACTCCTAGCGGACAGGCACAGTGATAAGCGTCCATTATGGACTGGTTTATGGCACTCAGTCTGCTCTCCAGTCCAGCTGTAGTGGACCTACCATCTGCCTGCCCCACTCCGCTTATATTTTTGCTCAAAGTCTTTTTGAAAATATCCCAGTTCGTGTTTCTAGGGATACGTGTCGGAGGTCGGTCCTTGACTTCCACCCTTAGAGCAAAACAAATGATCCTATGATACAACATTGAGGGCTCTTTTGATACCCGCCACTGCGAGACCAATCCGATCATCTCGTCATTACTTAAGTTAATGTCCATGACCTCTCTGCGAACACTAGTTACGAATGTGGGTTCACTACAGCCCACATTTTCTATGCTCATATTATTGCTAATTACAAATTCAAGAAGTGACTCACCCCTCTCGTTGCAGGCCGCGCTGCCCCATTCCGTGTGATGCGCGTTAGCATCGCATCCGAGAGTCAGGGGAGTTTGTTTGTTTTGCAGTACTCCACCAGACCGAGCATCGATGGGGGGGGTTCTGGTGCTGTAGCCGTCTCTCCTGGAAAGTAGGCGAATGCGAGGACGAAGTCTGAGCCTTCCCTGTCCTTCACTTATACCGCCACTAGATCTTGCGTTAGATACTCTGCAATACAGAAGAAGTCTATATCGGTTCTAACGACGACGCAAGAACGGGGACTCTTGCTAGAGAGATCCCAGAGTACCTTGTTTTTCCTCGAATTGAGGCCTCTTACCTCTCCTTTGTACACCCATGGCTCTTGGATTAAGAGGATGCCCAGGTTATCCGAAATGAACCTCTTCACAATGACAGCCGAGGCTGCCGATGCGTGATGCAGGTTCACCTAGGCAACTTCTATGTCGGCTCTGAAGCTTACAGTATCGGCTCGATGAGAGACAGGTCCTCGTTCCCGCCTTCTTCATCAACCTGCATTTCCAGCCCTTCCAAAAGCTCTTGCTCTTGGCAGCGTGCCTTCCTGCTCGTTGAAAAGCTCATTACTCCTACTGTCATCGGCGGCAGTGGTTACAGCCTGCCCAGCCGAGATGGTATCTTTAGGGGACACAACCACAGCGGCAGTCGCATCCTGCACTGCTGAACTGGCTACGGGTAGAATCGGTACTACAGTCATCCCCGTCATAGGATTCTTGCTCGCCGTTGGCGTTGCTCTTTACACAGAGGAGCGGACCCTTTCAGCCCTCTAGTCTTAACGTGACTTCCGTTAACCAGGTGACCGACTTCTCATCCTGACAGTTGACCAGCAGCATACCTCCCTTGAAGTAGATGCCGTTAAAGGAGCCGCTGTATTCATCGCCCACGAATAGGACATTTACCAGGCCGTATTGCAGAGCCATTTGTTCTTCAGACCCCAGGGCCTCCGCCGGGTAGTTGCGGTTCCACCACTTGAAAGTGGCACCACCCATGCCCGCTCTGCGTGGGTCATCGTGACCTCCTGGGCGTCCTACTTCCGGGGTTCGTGGAATGTTCCCTCGTTGTCTTCTCTTTCGTTCGCCCCTCGATTCCACTTTTGTGAAACCACCCTTCTCTCCGCAGTCGATCCTGCTCGAGGGGGTTGTGGGGGCTGGGTTCGCGCGACTTGCAGTGGTCGCGGTGGCCACACTGCGCTGAGTTCCGCTGCCAGAGGGCACATCGTCGTCGTCGCGAGCTTGCTCCTCAAAGAGCGCACGATTTTCCGGCAACAAAGCGTCCAAAAAGCTGAACTTCCGTCAAGCCCCTAGGCCGCTCTTGCTAGCGGTACTTGTGCCGCTGCAACTGTTCGCTGTTGTTATTGATGCTTTTGTTGTCGTTGTTGTTGTTGTTTGTTGTTGTTGTTGCTTCTCTGGTTCTTACAACCGTTCAGCCCACATTGTGGGCCTACCGGTCTATTATTTAGAAGGGGAATCTCAAAGGTTCGCCGCGCCAGAGCCCATTGACGCGGTAAGGCCACCGTTACTTCCCAAGGCGGCCCGGTGTTGGGAAGGCTCCGTTCGAATACAGCCGAATTTACCTCCTGGCTGCAAATCATCCAATGGGCACGGGAGTTGCATAACACCTGGATTAGGAGCTTGTAGCTCTTGGTCGCTGCACAGATGCAGCTTCTACCAACCGCTAGGAGAGGTGCTCTGCAGCATCACCCATGACGGTTAGAAGATGCCGTACTGTGTTGCAGTTTAAGCCCCTGCACCGCGACAAGGTGCCCACCGTTCGCAGAGGGAATTTCGTTTATCTTGGAGCCAGCATCAACACCAACAATAACGTCAGCCTCGAAATCCAACGCAGGATATCTCTTGCCAAAAGGTGCTACTTCGGACTACTTAGGCACTCGTAATTCCCGTCCTGCTATATGGTGCAGAGGCTTGGACGATGACAACATCTGATGAGTCGACCTTGCGAGTTTTCGAGAGAAAAGTCCTGCGAAAGATTTATGGTCCTTTGCGCGTTGACCACGGTGAATATCGCATTCGATGGAACGATGAGGTATATGAGATATACGATGTCATTGACGTAGTTCTGCGAATTAAAAGACAGCGGTTACGCTGGCTAGGTCATGTTGTCGTAATGGATGGAAACACTCCAGATCTGAAAGTATTTGACGCAGTACCCGCGGAAGCAGAGGAAGACCCCCACCCCCACTCTGTTGGAACGACCAAGTGGAGAAGGACCTGGCTTCGCTTGGAATATCCAATTGGCGCCACGTAGCGAAAAGAAGAAACTACTGGCGCGCTGATGTTAACTCGACTATAATCGCGTAAGCGGTGTCTGCGCCAGTAAAGAAGAAGAAGAAGATTCTTATTCATCTTGATCGAATAAGATTTTTATTTTTTTTTTTGATTGGGAGACGGACACCTAACCATATTCGCCGCTAAGGATATTGTTTAGAGGTTTTCTAATTTTAGCATAGTCGCGATCAAAACATCCATAGTATCTTGCCATTCTTAAAGGACCGTACACCCCTTAGACTTATTGGTTGCGGGAAGCTTCGGATTGCTTCTGTTGACAAGTTTTTATCCCCCCATTTGATACCTGAGAACCAAGTTATTCGGATCTGTTTTGAAAAATTTCGACTTTTCCACAGAAATTCTTATATTTGCCTCCAACCAGCTCTTTAAAAGGCATTCCACATGCGCTATGTCGTCATCTTGGTCTCAAATGGGATTATTATAAGGCGACCGCGAAGGTTGTATACATAATACCATTTAGGAGCGGTTCTCAAATATATATTTTTTCAAAATCAGCTACGCCTAATGGATATGGGAAAAACTTTTCATATGTTGGCTCGTTATCGCTTGTGAGGATTGTAAATTAGTCTTGTTGATTAGTGAATATAGTTTCTTCTCGACCTCGTCGTAGAATTGTAGAACGCTAAAGAAGCCTTGCCTTAAAGTGGCCATACACGACACACATTTGCGTTCGATCGGTATGTGTGCGATTGTGGCTTACTTGTGTATGGGCTTGTGCGCATACCGATCCATGTTTGCGAAAATGTTCGATTTTTTACGATCAAACGATAAACAGAAAATCTCATTTTTCTCGTGTCGCTGAATCTGAAAGATCGCGGACGAACAATTTTCCGCCTGCTTGTCGCACATATTCACTGTGTGAAGAACGAAAGCAAAATGGATTTGTATGTCGTGTTTGGTGAAACGATTTCATACAGATTTAAAGCTGATACGGCCACTGGATGCGACTTCATGTCTACTGGCAAGCCGACTTACTGGCCCTCCGACCCAAGGAAATTACCTGACTTGATCGACTTTTCCATCACTCGACAAATACCCAAGACCTTCATTACTATTGAAAATGAATTGGACTTAAATTCGGACCACTCGCCAGTATATCTAACCCTAAATGGCCATCTAAAAGAAATCGTCATACCACCTTATCTTTTTAATAGACATACGGGAGTATTTCAAAGTTTTGCTCGACAAAAAAATTAATTTTGAAGTAAATATAGAAACTCAAGATATGTTAGAAGATGAAGTTCATACATTTACGAAAGCTATACAGGAATCGGCTTGGAAAAGTATTCCTGTTCCTAAACAAAAAAAAATTTTATACTAAATATCCATCGGACATTTTAGATAACATAAAGAAAACGCGAAAACTACGTAAAAAATGGCTAATCACGCGTTTTCAACAATATGAAACAGAACTGACCAATATAACTAAGATTCTCAGCACTAAAATAAAGTTATTTACAAATTAAATATTTCTAATTACATTGAGAAATTAACGCCAAAAAAATTATTACCTTTGGAAAGCTGTAAAAAATGCTAGGAAACCAATATTGTCAAATGCACCCCTCAGAAAGCCAAACGGATCCTGGGCCAAAAGCGACAAAGAAAAAGCGGAAGTTTTTTCAGAGAAACTCACTAAGACGTTTAGTCCTATTCTGTTCCATGGAACTTTACCGCAGATGGAAGGATTGCAATGCGTAGAATAAATCCAACTAGCAACAATTAAAGATGTAGAAAATATAATTAAAAGTAGATTTAAACCAAGAAAAGCTTCCGGCTTCGACTTGGTGACAGCTGAGGTACTGAAAAATCTAACGCGAAAAGCATTAGAAAAACTTACATACATCGATAATAAACGCTTGCTTAAATCTCAGATACGTTCCAATGTCATGGAAGGTATCTGAAATCATTATGGTACAAAAAGCCGGGAAAAACGCACAGGAAGCATCGTCATATCGTCCAATCTCACTGTTGCCTATTTCGTCCAAACTACTTGAAATTGTAATTATAAGAAGACTTCAGAAAATAATTGAAGAAAGGGACCTTATACCAATTTATCAATTTAGATATAGATCGCAACATTCCACAATCGATCAAGTTCATCGAATAACAGATATAATTGAGGATGCGATGGAAAAAAAGCAAATTTGCACAGCTGTTACTCTTTCCACAGCATCTAACTGAACTACTTGCCTATTACCTGAGCAACCGTTACTTCAGAATCAGAGCAGCCAATAAAAACAGGTGTACCCCAAGGAAGCTTCCTGGGACCACTCTTATACATTTTGTTTAGTAGCGATATGCCCACGCCGCCAAACAGCAAAATCGCCACATTTGCAGATGATACCTGCATCATTCTTCTTCTTCTTTACTGGCGTAGACACCGCTTACGCGACTATAGAACTTTTCTCTCGAAAACTCTCAACGTCGACTCATCAGTTGATGTCATCGTCCAAGCCTCTGCACCATATAGCAGGACGGGAATTATGAGCGACTTATAGAGTTTGGCTTTTGTCCATCGAGAGAGGACTTTACTTTTCAATTGCCTACTCAGTCCGAAGTAACACCTGTTGGCAAGAGTTATCCTGTGTTGGATTTCCAGGCTGACATTGTTGGTGGTGTTTACGCTGGTTCCAAGATAGACGAAATTATCTACGACTTCAAGGTTATGACTGTCAACAGTGACGTGAGAGCCAAGTCGCGAGTGCGACGACTGTTTGTTTGATGACAGGAGATATTTCGTCTTGCCCTTGTTCACTGCCAGACCCATTTTGCTTCATGGTCCACTATGGAGAAAGCAGAACTAACGGCGCGGGTATTGAGGCCGATGATAATAATATCTCTTATAAAAGATTGTACCTGCTCGATTAAGTTCTGCAGCTCGAATTATTTTCTCCTGCAGCAGAATGAAGAAGTCGCACGATAGGGAGTCGCCTTGTCTGAAACATCGTCTCGTAACGAACGGCTCGGAGATGTCCTTCCCGATCCTGACGGAGCTTTTGGTGTTGCTCAACGTCGGCTTACACAGCCGTATTAGTTTTGTGGGGCTACCAAATTCAGACATCGCGGCATAAAGGAAGCTCTTTTTCGTGCTGTCGAAAGCAGCTTTGAAATCGACGAAGATGTGGTGTGTGTCGATTCTCCTTTCACGGGTCCTCTCCACGATTTGGCGCATTGTGAATATCTGGTCGGTTGTTTATTTGCCAGGTCTAAAGCCACACTGATAAGGTCCAATCAGTTTGTTGACGGTGGGCTTTAATCTTTCACACAATACGCTCGAGAGAACCTTATACGCGATGTTGAGGAGGCTTATCCCACGGTAGTGGGCGCAGATTGTGGGGTCTCCTGTTTGTGGATTGGGCATAGTACACTTAGATTCCAATCGTTTGGCATGCTTTCGTCCGACCATATTTTACAAATAAGCTGATGCATACTCCTTATCAGTTCTTCGCCGCCGTGTTTGAATAGCTCGGCCGGCAATCCGTCGGCCCCCGCCGCTTTGTTGTTCTTCAGGCGGGTAATTGCTATTCCAACTTCTTCATGGTCCGGCAATGGAACGTCTGCTCCATCGTCATCGATTGGGGAATCGGGTTCGCCTTCTCCTGGCGTTGTACAATCACTTCCATTCAGCAGGCTGGAGAAGGGTTCCCTCCATAATTTAAGTATGCTCTGGGCATCATTGACTAGATCACATTTGGGGGTTCTACAAGAGTATGCTCCGGTCTTGAAACCTTGTGTAAGCAGCCGCATTTTTTCGTAGAATTTTACATTACATTATACCTGTCGGCCAGCTTATCAAGCTCTTCATACTCTCACATTTCGGCCTCTTTCTTTTTCTGTCTGCAAATGCGCCTCTCTTCCCTCTTCAACTTTCGGTATCTATCCCATCTCGTACGTATTATGGTCGATCGTAACGATGCGAGGTAGGCAGACGGTTTACTCTCTGCTGGTTTCAGTTGCAGCTGTACGTAAGGAGTTTTATATGCCATCCCACAGTTCCCTTATACCGAGTTTTTGACAAGTGCTCTCAGAGGGTAGGAGTGCAAGCCGAGTAGAAAATCGTTCGGCTGTCCGTTGTGAGTGCAGCTTCTCGACGCCGAAACTTCCTTGTGTTTGACGTGCGGTTTTTACTGCACAGAGGCGGGTACGAATCTTGGCTGCAACAAGATAGTGGTCCGAGTCAATGTTCGGACCCCGGAGAGCACGCACATCTAACACACTGGAGACGTGTCTTCCGTCTACCACAACATGATCGATCTCGTTGGTGGTTTTTCGATCCGGAGACAGCCAGGTAGCTTTATGTATTTTCTTGGGCTGGAATCTAGTACTACAGGTAACCGAATTTCGGGCCGTGGCGAAGTCGGTCAACCTCAACCTTTTGGGGATGTTTCGTCGTGGAGGCTGAATTTACCGACCGTAGTGCCAAAGATACCTTCATTGCCCACCCTGGCGTTAAAGTCGAAATGCACGATTTTGATATCGTGACGGGAGCAGCTCTCATAGGCGCGCTCCAAGCGCCCATAGAAGGCATCTTTGGTCACATCGTCCTTCTCTTCCATCGGGGCTGAGCGGAAATCAACTATATGCTAAAAAACCTCGCTTTGATGCGGATTATAGCTAGATGTTCATTCACCGGCGTGAATGATAGTAATCGGCGACGGAGTCTCTCTCCCACGACGAATCCCACACCAAACTTGCGCTCCTTTATATTGCCACAGTAGTAAATGCCACAAGGACCTACTCGTCTCTGTCCTTGCCCCGTGCATCGCATATCTTGGACGGCGGTGATGTCAGCCTTTATTTTCACGAGGACATCAACCAGCTGGGCAGCGGCACATGTCCAATTAGGAGATCGGACATTCCAGGTGCATGCCCTCAATTCTTAGTCCTTATTTCATTTGCCATAGTCGTCATAAAAAGGGTGGTTTCTCTTCCGAGGCTGTTGGTAATTTTTCATTGGTAGTGTTTTTTACGTGGCGGGTCCCTAACCGAGCCCCCAACCCTATGTAGGGGATGTTTCTTCTTCTCACTTTAGCTCGCCTTCAAACGGATGTTCTTAATGTACCCAGAGGATACTTGGTCAAAGACCAGAAGTCGTGAGCTGGTTGAGCCATGTGTAAAAGAATCGTTTCTGGCCATTCCCAAGTGAATGGCGATCAAAGAACTTACCTCACTTGAGTGAACTTCTACACTTGACTCCATCCTCCTACCTGCATCATTACTACTGGTAAAACTGTAGTAGAGTCGTCGAACAGAATGCAGTCTTTAATCAACCTAATTGTAGAATGGACACAAAAATGGCACTTTACTCTCAATGAGTTGAAATCTATACATATAAACTTCACAACAAAACTGCTACCTATATCCCCTTATATATTGGGAATGAAGTAATTCCGTACACCACCTCAGCGAAATATTTTGGTTTGGCACTGGATGCAAAGTTAAAGTGAAGGGAGCACATACAAAGTAAAGTTGCAGAACTAAAACTAAAATAAAAAAAATAAATTGGTTAATCGGCGAGAAATCGCCCCTAACAACCTCAAATAAAATTTTAGTATACAATCAAACTTTAAAGTCCATGTAGACATACGGAATTGAACTATGGGGACGCGCTGCACCGTTGTACATCGAAATGATGCAAAGATTCCAAAATAAAGTTCTGCGAAAAATTGTAAATGCTCCGTGGTACATACGGAATTCAGATCTACATCGTGATCTTCACATAAAAATGGTTCGGAAAGTCATTCGCGAAACGGAGGTGGCAAAACCACGTAAACGCTGTTCAGCGATAATGAGAAATCATTTAATTCAAACACGATAAGAGCTTGTCTTAGAGACTTCTTCAGACTATTCTCAACAAGTCCAATGAAATCCTAGGGCAAAAATTTTTTCCATATGGATCCCATATGGATCTCATATGGTTACATCAGGCACACAACAAATCTGCCGAATGGACGCTAAAAATCCGCTTTGTCCTGCAAATTTACCCCCACAATCATATGACAAAATTGATTATGGCTGACCTGGAACGGACTGACAAGCTAATCCGAACACTAATAGGA
This sequence comes from Bactrocera tryoni, assembly GCF_016617805.1. NCBI lineage: Eukaryota > Metazoa > Arthropoda > Insecta > Diptera > Tephritidae > Bactrocera > Bactrocera tryoni. The sequence continues at coordinate 18,454 of NW_024396406.1, read as the reverse complement.
CCAACAAGACATCAACGAAGCTTGAACATCTTAGGAACTGCCCTCCAGGTAGTAACAGGTACGTCTGAATTTGATGACTTTCAAAAGGTAACGATAGGAGGATGGAGTCATGTGTAGAAGTTCACGCAAGTAAGGAAAGTTCTCTGATCGCCATTCACTTGGGAGTGGCCAAAAACGATTCTTTTACACATGGCTCAAGCAGCTCACTACTTCCGGTCTTTGACCAAGTATCCTCTGGGTAGCCTAAGAACATCCGTTCGAAGGCGAGCTAATGTGAGAAGGCGAAACATCCCCTACATAGGGTTGTGTGCTGGGTTTGGGACCCGCCCCGTAAAAAAACACCCCCAATGAATGGAAGCAACAAGCCTCGGATGAGAGACCCCCCTTTTGACGACGACCATGGCAAACGAAATAAAGACTACGATTTGAGGGCATGCACCTGGAATGTCCGGACCCTTAATTGGGAAGGTGCCGCTGCCCAGCTGGTTGATGTCCTCGTGAAAATAAATTCTGACATCACCACCGTCCAAGAAATGCGATGGACGGGACAAGGACAGAGACGAGTAGGTCCTTGTGACATTTACTACAGTGGCCATATAAAGGAGCGCAAGTTTGGTGTTGGATTCGTGGTGGGAGAGAGACACCGTCGCCGAGTACTATCATTCACTCCGGTGAATGAACGTCTAGCCACAATCCGCATCAAAGCGGGGTTCTTCAACATATCGCTGCCCACGCCCCGACGGAAGAGAAGGACGAGGTGACCAAAGATGCCTTCTATGAGCGCTTGGAGCACACTTATGAGAGCTGCCCCCGCCACGATGTCAAAATCGTGCTTGGCGACTTTAACGCCAAGGTGGGCAAAGAAGGTATCTTTGGCACTACGGTCGGTAAATTCAGCCTCCACGACGAAACTTCCCCAAATGGGTTGAGGCTGATTGACTTCGCCGGGGCCCGAAATATGGTTATCTGTAGTACTAGATTCCAGCATAAAAAGATTCATCAAGCTACCTGGCTGTCTCCGGATCGAAAAACCAGCAACCAGATCGATCATGTTGTGATAGACGGAAGACACGTTTCCAGTGTTTTAGATGTGCGTGCGCTCCGAGGTCCTAACATCGACTCGGACCACTATCTTGTTGCAGCTAAGATTCGCACCCGCCTCTGTGCACGCCACCAAACAAAAGGAAGTTTCGACGTAGAGAAGCTGCAATCACAACAGACAGCCGAACGATTTTCTACTTGGCTTGCACTCCTACTCTCTGAGAGCAGTCGTCAACAACTCGGTATAAGGGAACTGTGGGACGGCATTTCAAATTCCTTACGTACAGATGCAACCGAAACCATTGGTTTTCGCAAAGTGCAAAAGAACAGCTGGTACGACGAGAAGTGCCGTACCGCAGCGCAAAGAAAACAGACTGCCTACCAAGCAACATTACGATCGACCACAACACGTGCGGGATGGGATAGATACCGAGAGTTGAAGATGGAAGCGAGACGCATTTGCAGACAGAAAAAGAAAGATTCCGAAATGCGTGAGTATGAAGAGCTTGATAAGCTGGTCGACAGGGGTAATGCTCGAAAATTCTACGAACAAATGCGGCGGCTTACAAACCCAAAGGTGATCTAGTCACCGATGCCCAGAGCATACTTAAATTATGGAGGGAACACTTCTCCAGCCTGCTGAATGGAAGTGAACGTACAACGCCAGGGGAGGGTGAACCCGATTCCCCAATCGATGACAATGGAGCAGACGTTCCATTGCCCGACCATGAAGAAGTTCGAATAGCAATTACTCGCCTGAAGAACGACAAAGCGACGGGGGCCGATGGATTGCCGGCCAAGCTATTCAAACACGGCGCCGAAAAACTGATAAGGAGCATGCATCAGCTTATATGTAAAATATGGTCGGACGAAAGCATGCCAAACGATTGGAATCTAAGTGTACTATGCCCAATCCACAAACAGGAGACCCCACAATCTGCGCCAACTACCGTGGGATAAGCCTCCTCAACATCGCATATAAGGTTCTATCGAGCGTATTGTGTGAAAGATTAAAGCCCACCGTCAACAAACTGATTGGACCTTATCAGTGTGGCTTAAGACCTGGCAAATCAACAACCGACCAGATATTCACCATGCGCCAAATCTTGGAAAAGTCCCGAGAAAGGAGAATCGACACACACCAACTCTTCGTCGATTTCAAAGCTGCTTTCGACAGCACGAAGAGCTGCCTTTATGTCGCGATGTCTGAATTTGGTATCTCCGCAAAACTAATACGGCTGTGTAAACTGACGTTGAGTAACACGAAAAGCTCCGTCAGGATCGGGAAGGATCTCTCCGGGCCGTTCGATACCAAACGAGGTTTCAGACAAGGCGACTCCCTATCGTGTGACTTTTTCAACCTGCTGCTGGAGAAAATAATTCGAGCTGCAGAACTAAATAGAGAAGGTACCATCTTCTATAAAAGTGTACAGCTGCTGGCGTATGCCGATGATATTGATATTATCGGCCTCAACACCCGCGATGTTAGTTCTGCTTTCTCCAGGCTGGACAAGGAAGCGGAGAAAATGGGTCTGGCAGTGAACAAGGGCAAGACGAAATATCTCCTGTCATCAAACAAACAGTCGTCGCACTCGTGATTTGGCTCTCACCTCACTGTTGACAGTCATAACTTTGAAGTTGTAGATAATTTCGCCTATTTAGGAGCCTGTATTAACACCACCAACAATGTCAGCCTGGAAATCCAACGCAGGATTGCTCTTGCCAACAGGTGCTACTTCGGACTGAGTAGGCAATTGAAAAGTAAAGTCCTCTCGCGACGAACAAAAGCCAAACTCTATAAGTCGCTCATAATTCCCGTCCTGCTGTATGGTGCAGAGGCTTGGGCGATGACAGCAACCGATGAGTCGACGTTACGAGTTTTCGAGAGAAAAATTCTGCGAAAGATTTATGGTCCTTTGCGCGTTGGCCACGGCGAATATCGCATTCGATGGAACGATGAGCTGTACGAGATATACGACGACATCGACATAGTTCAGCGAATTAAAAGAAGCGGTTACGCTGGCTAGGTCATGTTGTCCGGATGGATGAAAACACTCCAGCTCTGAAAGTATTCGACGCAGTACCCGCCGGGAGAAGCAGAGGAAGAGGAAGACCTCCACTCCGTTGGAAGGACCAAGTGGAGAAGGACCTGACTTCGCTTGGAATATCCAATTGGCGCCACGTAGCGAAAAGAAGAAACGACTGGCGCGCTGTTGTTAACTCGGCTATAATCGAGTTAACGGTGTCTACGCCAATTAAGAAGAAGAAGAACGATAGAACTTGATAAACTTAAAGACAATAACTATACTCAATAAAGTGACCGCAACTGATTTGTTATTAGTTTCTAAGCTTAAAGTATTTCATGACAGTAAGCTTTTCCACTTCCAAAATAAAATGCTATCCCTTCGAAATAACGCTGTAGTGGTCTGCGGCAAAAAACACTCCTTGTACGATTGTGCTAGGACATCTATAAAATTTTGCAAGCAACTAAATATTACGACGTGCACTCAACAGTTGGTAGCCAGCGTTACAGCGAAGTGCAGAACAACATTTGGCCAACATTTGATCCTGTTCAAGAAATTGATGACGGCCTGGTCATTATAAACGATCACACCGCAACAGTAACACATGACAACGCTACTCTTTTAGTAAAAAGAGGTATTACTTACCCAGTAACTTTTTCGGGTGAATCTAGCGTTAATGGAACGATCTACACAAAAAGCAACAACATCCCAATAAGAGTAGCACGACATCCGTGGACCACTCAAGTAAATATAACCGGGCACGACGATATAATGAGTTTATCTTACTTGCGACACCGCACTCTAGAAAATCCCCTACTAATGGTCCAATTAGACAATGGTTGCAAGACAGAATGGGCAACAACTTTGAGCCTAATAGCTTCAAGTGTCATAGCCGTGTCTCTGATCCTAATAACCTCCGCTAGAAAACCGAGAAGGCAAGCTGCAGTAGTAAGAGTATTGCTCAGACGCCAACAAGAGGGTCCGCGGACGTACCCTACTTAGGAGGAGAGGAGTTATCATAAGAATGTTTAATAGTCAAATGTTACGACAAAATTTCGTGGCCTGAGTCAGCAGAAGTTATCATAAGAATGTTTACAAAGTTCAATGTTACGGCAAAAGTTGCGCTTGGCCCGAGCCACCAGCTGGCAGCAGATGGCTTCAGAGAGTGTAGTTTGCTGATTTTTAGTCTAGAATATAATACTAAATTAAGCTGGTACTCACGCACGTGTGTGTCGTGTATGGCCCCTTTTAGGGTGGATTGCTCTTGTTCAATTAGGTACGTTGGTCGTTTGTCAGAATATGTGAATTCCAGTCTTGCTATAATTGCCTCAAAATTTAAGACTGTGCTGAATGATGATAATAGCGCATCGGCGGCACCGCATATTTTATTCCTGATGATAGTCACAGCTTGATAATGCCGTGAGCAACCATCGTGACCCTTAAATATTTCGTATGCGTTATGTGCCGCCTCCCGCCAGGAAACATAATAATCATTTTGACCTGAAAATACAGGTAGCTATTTTAAAAATCAAGTGATTTTTGCATGTCCTGCTAGAGATAATTTTTATTTTTTCGAATGTTATCACCCCCGATTCTTTTGACAAACTTCCGATTCTAGTTTTTCCTCAAATTCCCTTCTCTGAAGCCCCAATGCCGCACTAACATCTGAATTCACTACCTAAGTTAGGCTTGATTCGTTCATTTCAATTTTTTCTTTTATTCTTTCTGATAAGTTAATATTCTGAAAGTTGGAAACAAGTACAGCGAGGTCTGCTATGGGTTCAATAAGACAATCAATCATGGAATGAAAAAATAAAAAGAAACAAATATTCACACTCCTCTAATCTTTGCACTTAGTTAGTACGTTTTAAAGTTATTCACCAATAATTTGTATACCGGACAACCACACAATTCTATATCAATTAATTAATAATGAGTTTTTCGTCTTACAATAATAGGTTTGTATAAATGCTGCATTGCCGTTGGCGGATGTGAAACGACATGTTTGGCATCTTCTTTTATCTCCTGGTCCGGTCGCAGGTTCCCTTCTGCTTGTTAATTTGGATTTCTCGTATATTTCATTAAAAATTTTCGATTAAATAAAACTTGTGTTGATGACCCACGTTGGTCGCCAATTATAAAAAATAACACTTGATTTTGGGTTCACTTCATTTATTTCAAATGGAATACCAGCTAACTAAGTACATTCTAGATTAAAAACCAGCAAATTACACTCCCTGAAGCCATCCGTAGCCAGCTACACTGCAGTTTCCTGTTTTTACCGGAACATAAACAATATGTTTGTAAACATTGCTATGATCAGACCACACGCGACTTTGGCGTAACATTAGACTGTTAAACATTCTTATGATAACTTATGCAAGGTCGGTTTCGCATAGTAAATAAGCGAATCTGTAAGCGTAAATTCCTTTACATTGGAATTATCATTATTTTCTGAAATGAATGAAAATGGGCGAGTACCCCTGCGAAAAGTTACGATATCTGAATCGTCATGAACATTTTGTTGTGCGTTTGTGGCAAATGCAAATATTCCAAAAAATTTATCAAGTTTCTTCATGTGTAATAGTAGTCTGACCAAGAATTTTGGGAACAAAATACTTCGAGTTTGAACCGTAGTAATTACTTTTTCTAATTTTTTTATATCGGAAACGGTGGCAACATTGTTTAAAGTGCTTCATTGAAGTATTAAGTATTGATGTTATTTGTTCATTGCTGTTTGGTTAACCGTTGGAGTTGAGTTTTAAAGTGAAGTTGTTCTAATTACTGCACAAAAAGTTTCGAATTTACAATGCCGCATTTAATTCAAGATTCCGTAAGTAAATTATATCTGGCTATGCCATTTGATATTGTTTATGTTCAGTATTTTAAGTACAGTATTCCTATTCTAGGACTTCAAATAAAGTAAAATTATTTTAATTTGAAAAAAATTATTTGTACTAAACAAGATTACGATGTCACATTTTGTAAAAGATTCAGTAAGAGAAATATAATTTGCGTTTGTATTATTTTATTGCAAATGTGCTGTATGTTGTGTACCTTTCACATGATCGGGTAGATATGACATCATCCTTTCTTAAAGTTTTGTAAAACTCGTTTATATATATATTTCATATATAAGTGAATATTCCAAAAGAATATACATGTTGCAATATAAATTTTGTAAAAGTAATTCCAAGTTTTATAAACGGCGACGTATTGTATAAATTATTTATTTATGTAGCTGCCAATTAGAACTTATACATTATTACAATGACTGTGATGTTTGAATTCATAAAAAAACATTTTTTTTAATTACTGTTTATTCATTTAAGATGTAGGTTATATGCATACATACATATGTATATTTTGCATTATTTGTCATATTTATTTATATAGTTATCAGTTCAGCAAATTGTTGGTCAAAACTCTTAATTTGATATAAATTAAATACAAAATAATAACATAATTTTACATATTAATATATTTTAATCAGGCTTTCTTCAACACTAAATGAGATTGACCACATTGAATTAGAATTTGCCTTGTGTCAAACTTATGATGTTATTGTATAATTAAAATTTGACTAGTCCACTAAAGAGAGTATGTTGGTTTAACAAGATTAGATTAGATCAAATTAGATGCATGCAAGTCGACCTTTGGTCTATTGTGCCGTTCATTCTCTGCATAACCTCTTTATACCTAAGCGCTGAAAATATTAACGCGCTTATCCTAATTGAGATGACGTGGTCTCTTTGCAGATACATGCTTTAGAGGTTTTGACTCATAATTCTTTCAATTGCAGGACCATTAAGTAGAAATATCGAATTCAGCGAAGAACTGACAGCACTTTGTAGCCTTAATTCACAGTCTTTGCATAATGCATTCATTATACCCTGAACAGGGTATATTAAGTTTGTCACGAAGTTTATAACACCCAGAAGGAATCGTCGGAGACCCTATAAAGTATATATATAAATGATCAGTATGTCTAGCTGAGTCGATTTAGCCATGTCCGTCTGTCTGTATATATACGAACTAGTCCATCAGTTTTTAAGATATCGTTCTGAAATTTTGCAAACGTCATTTTCTCATCAAGAAGCTGCTCATTTGTCGGAACGGCCGATATCGGACCACTATAACATATAGCAGCCGTACAAACTGAACGATCGGAATCAAATGCTTGTATGGAAAACTTTCACATTTGGCAAGAAATATTCACGAAATTTGGTATATATTATTTTCGAAGGCAACAATGTAATCTCCGAAGAAATTGATCAGATCGGTTAACTATAGCATATAGCTGCCATACAAACTGAACGATCGGAATCAAGTTCTTGTTTGGACAACTTTCACATTTGAAAAGATATATTCACGAAATTTGATATATATTATTTTCTAAGGCAACAATGTAATCTCCGGAGAAATTGTTCAGATCGGTTAACTATAGCATATAGCTGCCATACAAACTGAACGATCGGAATCAAGTTCTTGTATGGAAAACTTTCACATTTGACAAGACATATTCACGAAATTTGATATGTATTTTTTTCTAAAGCAACAATGTAATCTCCTAAGAAATTGATCAGATCGGTTAAATATAGCATATAGCTTCCATACAAACTGGACACATAGTTACTAACAGAAATGCACCTGTGAAGGGTATTTAGCTTCGGTGCAACCGAAGTTAACGTTTTTCCTTGTTTTAATCTACAAATGTTAGTACCGAACACACAAAGAGTGTACTCACAACAAGGAAGACATTTATACATACATATATACAGATAGCCAGGCGGCTTAGAAATCACTAAAATCTGATAGACTTTAAATACCGTTCCAGGATTTCCGGAATAAAATGCGTATGTTCGGATAGAGAGACGTTCTCCAGATAAATATTGGCACAATTCCGATTTCTTTGGCGCCACGATTTGAAGGTACCGTTGGAAAGAGGAAGTCCTCCTGATTAAAAGGGTTATAGGTACCGCAAACGCTTAGTTTACGAGATATTCGACCTTAAAGTTCAAAAATTCCCAAAATCAAACATTTCAACAAGCTATTTTACCACATTAAACACACTTTACTCACATTTTTCATTTCAAATTAATTACATTAAACTATAAACTTTTAAATAAATCCACACTTTACACTTTTAACAGTCTTTTTACCGAAGAAATCTTTATTTTAAAAATTACATTTTACACTCGTAGTGAACATCATGTGTGTGCTAAAAATTACGACGAAATGGAGCGCTGCCATGTGATAATAAGGAAATTCGCTGACATGCCTTTTTCCCAAAAATTCCTCTATCCATTAATGTGGATATGTTCTTTATTTAATTTAATAAAGAAATAAGTAATATTTTATAGTAATATTATATATTAATATTATATATATTGTCACCTAATATACAAAAAACGTATTATCAAAAATAAATCGGAGCCACTGACAGATATAATAACCAAAATTTAACCATTTTATAACGAAACCTCAAATTTTGTTTCAATATCAGTGCAAGATAACCAAAAAATATAACCACTTTATAACGAAACTCAATATGTTTTTTTTTATTTTAACGCAGAAAGGAGCACTACGCGAAAGTACTACAGTCACCCCGGGTATTCGCTCGACCAGGGTTATTTTTTTAAATATACATATTTTCTTGATATGGAGCATCTCCTCCATCCGTACATACCCATTTTAACCCCGAAATCGGGGGATGCTATTCTAAAATTTGGTTCGGCTTTAGTATACCATCCCACGATTTCTGGGTTAAAAGTGGTATGGTTGGATAGGGCTGATGCTCCAAATTAGGAAGATATATAATTATAGCCGCCGCAAACTTATAGTTTTCGAGATATATGCATTTAAAGTTGAAAATTTCCCAAATTTAATTTTGCAATTTCTCGATTTATAGTAACTTTTTCTTTCATATTATGCACTCTTTATACACTTACACTTCACTACAATATTTCTTCGTGTTTATTTTTTATTAATATTTTAGGTATTTGCTTAAAATAAGCATTTTATATTTTACATAAATATTATTACACGCACAATAACAATAAGTGTTCCGTGTTGTCAAATAATAAGTATTGCCATATCTACACATTTATCAAACGAATAAAAAATAGGTTTATACACAAAATACATAAATCATTATCCCTTTTTCTTGCTATATCATGAGTAAAAAGCAAAAAAGAGAGTTTTACTCGAAAAAAAACCTGACACACCCCGGTGTTGGCACAGCCCGGTGTTGGATCGGCCAGGATTATTTTTTTCCTGCATTTGAGTTTTTTTTTTATTTATTTTTATTGTTTTCAATCGTTTGGTAAGACTTATTATTTGACAACACGGAACACTTATTGTTATTGTGTGTGTAATAATATTTATGTAAAATATAAAATGCTTATTTTAAGCAAATAGCTAAATAATAAATATAAAATAAATATGTAGAAGTATTGCAGTGAAGTGTAAGTGTATAAAAAGTGCATAATATAAAAGAAAAAGTTACTATAAATCGACAAATTGCAAATTGAAATTAGCGAAATTTTCGACTTAAAATGCAAATATCTCGATAACTAAAAGTTTGCGGCGGCTATAATTATATATTTGCTTAATCTGGAGCATCAGCCCTATCCAACCATACCACTTTTAACCCTGAAGTCGTGGGATGGTATACTAAAGTTTCCCCTAAAATTTACCCAACATTTATTTTACACTTATATTTTGTACTTTTATATCCACTTACTTACTTACTAATTCATTTGTACACTTTTTTTTACATTATATAGTGCAAAAATAATTTTAATTCAATATTTAATCTATTGTTCAATTGTATTTATTTAACAACAACTAAAGGCAGTCTGCCAAATGCCGTTGTCTATCGCAAAAAATCTTTTTACTACCCGCCACTGGGGTGTGTCAAATTTTTTGTGTGTGCTGATTCTGTTAATTTCATTCATGGTCACATTTGTCTTCAAATCAGCGACAAAGAACAAAGTTGAATCAGTTGCGATCAGCTTATACATTATTTGCTTATGAATCGTACTTATATTTGTATGATTGAAATGTTATATTATATTTGATTGTGCAGGCCGCCTTAAACGCATAAAACACATATGTCCATATGTATGTATTTATTTTTGCGTATTATATTGGACTGCGCAGTCCAATTTCAAAGTACACACACTTTTTTCACATACTTAACAATTGATATTTGCCGCTTCTGATGATATAGCTGCTGCTGCTACTTCCAATTCAGTTCTGATTTCCAATGCTATAAAAATAAATGAAGTAATTATTTGCAAATTATTTAAAAAAAATCACATCAAATTCACTTACTTACCTTCTTGTTGTACGAGCCTCCTTTACGATGGTACGATCACCAATGACATGCGTCTTTCAATCGTTTTTTTATTACCCTTTTTGGGATTTTCTTTTGGCACTATTGACAATTATGTTTTCGTCTTCGCACTCATTCAAATAAATCAAGGAATGAAAGAAACTTTTTTACATCGCATTGAGGTAAACAAAAAATAACCCGAAAATGTGCGTTGGTGTTAGAGCATAGAGAAAAAATGTGTAGTTGTATTGAAATATTTGATAAAAGTGGGTAGCCGTGGTTGGAAGGGAGTATATCCAATACACCGATTTCATCGTTTACTTTCTGCACATTTCTATACATCTGTCCATGTACGTGTGCATTGAAATCGTCCAACATGTGCTCATACTCAAAGTTCATACATTTTTAGCCGAGTTTGTGATTCGTCGTTTCGATTGAACAAACTGTCGCAACGCACTAAGCTGGTATTCAGTCTTATTGTAAACTTAGCGTAAATAAATTATTCCCATGCATTTTTATTTTCACGCGAACCTCAAAATTCGTATCACGAATTATGTGGATAAAATTGTTATTAGAATAATAAATTTAAGAAAACTGCTAGAATGGCCCTACATTGGGTACCAACTTGAAAATCGGTGGTTACCTTTTTTCTTTTTGAACTCGATTCCAAAGGTGGCCCTTGTAATTTGTAGAATCATGTATTTTCATTCAGAACATATGCACTTCTTTGTGGTTTTCTTTTCCAAACACCTTTCCTATATTGGGATTTTCAGCTTTGCTGTCATTTGTATATTGTTAATAGCCCTTAGTTCATAAAAAAGTTTTTAAAATCAAGTAGTTCATAAAAAAGTTTTTAAAATCAAGTATGTAATCAATAGTTTTATGGTATGTTTACAAGTTACTGATAGTTTAGATTAGATTAGAGAAAATTTTCGGATATGGCTGAATTTTCTTATGTGAAGATCAAGAGATAAGAAAATCACAAATTTGTGAACTTTTCCATGGGGAATGGCGTTCACGATAAATTCACTTGAAGGCCGATTATTTGATTTCAATGTTGTTGGACCAAAGGGAAAAAGGTGTTAGATGAGTGGGGTTGGCGGGGTATGCAACGAGGTGGCCAGTGTCATGAGGAGACTATTCTGGATAAGTAGGAGCTTAACCTGCTACAGTATCCAGAATGAAGCTGCGCTAGGGTCATTCGCGTTTCTCGCTTCAACTCGAGCTCTTCGTCTGCAATGGGTGGTGTTTTGACTCCAAGAACGCCATTCACTGGAAGGGAGTCGGTGAAGGTGTTGATTGCTTCACTGTGAATGGCGGTCAGTGCCTGTCGGAAGTTAGTAGCGTCCGAAGTCCTGTCGGCGTACTGTTCGATGGCGTCGACGTAGTTAAGAAAATACCTCATGATGTTCCTAGGAGGTGGTTCCGCTCCCAGCCGGAACTGTTGGAGAGAAGTTCATTACGCATAAGCGTCTCACTACGAAGGTGTTCGATGGGAGCCATCAAGAGGCATCCCGTCGTGGTCCGGAGTGCAGTATTTTGACAGGTCTGAAGTTTCCTCATCTGCGTACCACTGCATCCAGGCGACCGTATTCGTTCTGCGTAGTTGCGGTAGAATTGAGGATTTTGTTGCGGCTCCGTGCCTTGGCGATAATCGCGGTCGTATAGGGAGTGAAAGAGCATAGACTATCAAACGTTACACCTAACATCTTAGGGTTATTGAAAGGTCAGAGAGGTAGTTGTTTACTTTCGAACACATGCCATCGATCCCAGCCATCGAACACATCCCTCTGGTGGTTGCAGGAGTCTCGAGATGTAGAAGTTAAACAGTAGCGGGGAGAGGACACCACCCTGCGGAACCCCCTGTTTAATTCTTCTCAGTTTAGATGTTTCGAAATAGGACGGTTGACTGACGACTGTTCAGGTAGTTCATGGTCCACCTCTTCAGTCCTGGAGGGAGCGTAGTTTGTTCGATGTCCTGCAGTAGCGTTGTATGAGTGACAGTGTCGTTCTCTCACAAAGTGGTTTCTGGTTGAGGCCACGAACTATCTGAGCGTGTATGACGCTAAGTGCTGTGGTGGTGCTGTGCACTTTTCGGAATCCATGCTGGTGGCTGGCTAGGCTCAAGTGGTGAGTGAAGGTCGGGAGTAGCAAGGCCTTAAGTGCCTTCACTACTGGGGAGAGGAGAGTTATCGGACGATAAGATTTCTCTTTGTTGGCGCGTTTCCCAGGTTTCAGTAGTGGGACCACTCTTCCGACTTTCCACACATCGGGTATTTGAAGAGTGGTCAGCGACAGGTTGAGGATCTTGGTGAGATAGCTTCCTCCCGTCGAACCTAAATGCTTTAGCATTAGAATGTTAATTCCATCAGGGTCAATGGATTTAGAAGATTTTGATTTGTTGATGACATTCTGAGCCGCCTCATCAGTGAAAGTAAGTGGCGCGCAGTCGTTTGGCATTTTGCGCAGCCGTCGGTTAACACATCGCTGGGCTTTGTCTACAGAAGGGTGCAGTGTGAATTTCCGGCTAAAATAGCTCGCGCACTTCTTCGGGTCCGAAAAGGCATGACCATTGAATTGAACTTTGACTCGGTCATGTCTCTTCGGGTTAGACAAAGCCTTGACAGTAGCCCAAAGCTTATTCACACCGGTAGAGAGGTTGCAGGACTTCAGATGCTCTATCTGTTTATTCTGCACCTTTCTGTCACCACTTACCTCGGCACTCAACACTTTATCTAACCGGCAAATGTTTAATAAAATAGACACTCGATTTTGGGTTTCTATTACCGCGAAATATATTTCGGATGCGGAATAGATTAAAGTACAAAGGTAGTAATTAAAAGATAAAAATGATGCTGCGACGGACCTTTGCTCGGTGCGAGATCGATGTAAAAAGGGAAGGTCGTCCTCTCGAGCGGTCGGTTTTGATTGTTGGGTAGTGTAGAGTTGTGGTGTGATGTCCGCATGTGTGGTGTATATACGTGTGTAGTAGTGGGTGGTGTCTTCTTGTAGAATGTCTGCATGTGTGGTGTCTTCATATGTGGACCGCGTTAGTGTGGTGTGTTGTCGTGTGGTTGTTCAGTGTCGGGTGTTCAGAAGAGAGAGCTAACTCATCTAGCCATCCCGGCCCCCCTAGGCGAATATTAGCCTAGCAGTCGCTGTAGTTGCTGCAGCGTGGCAACAACGCTGCTAAGGCCAGTGGAGCGGCGTGGTGTACGAGGCTGCCGGCGCGGCGGAGATGGTTCAATTCTCCTCGGTCTGGAAGATGGTGGGGCAATTAGCCTTCGGTGCCGACTGGGCTGCTGTGATCGGCTCGTGGCGAGCCGTCGTCCTACGGGCCGTTTTGGGGTGCGGTGCAGCATAGTATGGTGCGGCCTATTGCACAGTTGGCACAGGGTGATCGATGTACACTCCTGGGTGGTGTGTACCGTTGCCAAGCAGTTCAGGCAATGCCCGTGAGCCTGAGCTACTTTCTGCCGCTGCATGGGCTGCATGCTTCGAAAAATGCTACAGTGTTGTAGCCGGTGTGGGCGCCGACACAGGGGACATCGGCTGCGCTGAGGTTCCCCTACGGGTGCTGCGGACGGTGGTAGTGGTCGCGTGCCGCTACGAGGTGCAATTGCAGTGGTGGTGGCCGCTGGAGTTCGAGGCGCTGGAGTTGCCACAGGGCGCGGCACGGTGATGGTTGACCTCACCGTTGGCGTTGGCACAGTTGGCATATCCACATCCATGGTAATCTGTGTGGGAGGAGTAATATGGTTATAAATGGGTGTCATTAAATGTATATGGCGATTGTGCCACGTTACGTGGCATGAAAGGGTCGTCACGTAGATCGACCATTGCATTAGTTTAAACGAGTTTTTTACTTGCGGGTTATTACGTCGTGGTTTATTTGGTTATTTTAATTGCGTTACGGTAGTATCGGCGGTTTTTTCGTTATTTGCGGTTTCGTCAATGTGTGGTAGAAAACATAGTTTCACGAGCGGTCTTGTTAATATACCGCTTTGAGTGCGGAGATCAACGACTCGTACATGACCGTCAGAACCGTGGTGTAGTTTTCTATGCGGCCAAGCCGCCATTCTGTAGGGGGCAGACAATCATCATGGATGATGACACAATCTCCTAGCTTTGGCGCCTTTTCTAGACTCTTCCACCTGTACCTTTTATGAAGGTCCTTTATATATTCTTCCTTCCATCGGCGGCTGAAATCGTGATGGAGAATTTTTATTCTCTCCCATTGATTTAATAAGGATAGCGACCCCACGCCTGGCTCAGGTGTGGCCAGAATGGGTGCTCCTTTGAGAAAATGCCCTGGTGTGAGGGCTGTAAAGTCAGAGGGATCTTGCGAGAGGGTTGTGAGTGGCCGTGAATTGAGAACGGCTTCAATTCGCACTAACAGTGTGGTGAACTGTTCATAATTAAATTTGTAGTTTCCAGCTACTTTTTTGAAGTGGGATTTAAAGCTTTTTACAGCTGATTCCCATAAACCACCCATATGAGGAGCGCTTGGGGGGATAAATTGCCAGTTGACACCTTGGGGAGCATACCTTTGTACAATCTCTGGTGAGACTTGTTTGATAAATTCCACAAACTCCCTTTCAGTGGCTCTTTGGGCTCCAATGAAGGTTTTACCATTGTCGCTCATCAGTTTTGATGGGAAGCCGCGTCGTCCGACGAAGCGAGCGAATGCCGCGAGAAAAGCCTCCTTTGTCAGATTCGTACACAGCTCTAGGTGCACTGCTTTTGTCGTAAAACAGACAAAGACAGCCACATAGCCTTTCATTAGAGTGGGGGACCTTAGCATGGACGCCTTTATCTGAAAAGGCCCAGCAAAGTCGACACCTGTAACTGTGAAAGGCAGAGCGAAGTTGCAGCGTTCCGGTGGAAGTGCTGCCATAATCTGTGTTCGTAACTTTTGCTTGTGCATAGTGCAGATCTTGCACATGAAAATGCATTTTTTTATTTGGGGCTTAAGACGGGGAATATAGAACTCTTGACGGACTATATGCTGCATTAGGCGATGTTCAGCGTGAAGCATGAGTAAGTGGATATAATTGAGGAGTAATGTGGCAAGTTGGGATTTCTCTGCTATAATTAGAGGGTGGCGTTCGTTGTACGTCAAGCTTGAGTTAGCAAGCCTACCATTCGCACGAAGCAGGCCTTTCGTGTCCAAGAATGGGTTAAGAACCAAGATTGAACTCCTTTTATCAATGGGTTTTGATTCTCTTAATAATGAGATATCGCGGCTGAAGTAGCGCATTTGAGTGGATGCGATTAGTGCAACCTTTGCCTTTTGGAGTTCTAGGTGCGTTAACGTATCGCACTGGTTAAATTCTGGGTGAATTCCCTTAATTTTATTTTTGAGTCGCTCTACGAACTTTAGCATGTAGGCGATAACTCGAAGGGCACGAGGGAACGATGAAAATCGCTCAAGGATGTCATTATCATCCAATGTAGCGTGAAAACAGTAAATTTTGCGACTTTCTGGGGCAATTATATTGCGCATGGGCGATTTTGGCCAAGAATCGGGAGATTCTATTAACCATCGTGATCCATTCCACCAGAGAGTGGTGGTGGCAAGGTGCAGCGTCTTGTACCCTCTTGTACCTAAATCGGCAGGATTGTCAGCACTGGCTACGTGTCGCCAAGCAGCTGACCCCACTAGGTCAAGTATTTGTGACGAAGAGAGTGGAAATGTACGTTTTCCATGTGTGTGGTGTTTTTTCCAACCAGAACGATTTCAGAATCGGACCAGAGATGCAATCTGTATTTCTTCATGTTTAAGTGGGTCTGCACCATGGAAACCAATTTTGCGAGTAGAAGGGCGCCACAGAGCTCAAGTCGAGGTAGACTTAGCGTTTTTAGAGGAGCCACCTTAGCTTTAGCTACTAATAAGTGGCTTGTGGTCGCGTTATCGCTTTGTGTGCGCACATATAAAGTGGCACAGTATGCCTTCTCAGAGGCGTCACAGAAGCCGTGTAATTCGACTTTGTGTTCGGGGGAATAGTTTACCCACCGTGGGATTTGTATCTGTGAGATATCGTTTAGGTTGCTCGTGAACTGTGACCACTTTTCTAAACGAAGTGGTTTTACTTGTTCGTCCCAGTCGGTCCCATCTAGCCATAATTCTTGTATCAGGATTTTGGCTTGTATCATAATTGGCGATAGCCATCCTGCGGGGTCAAAAAGTTTTGCCACAGAGGAGAGAATTTGGCGTTTTGTAATGGCGGATAAAGCGGATATGGACTCAGTTGTGTATGAGAACTGGTCCGATATCGCATTCCATTGGATGCCCAGAGTTTTTGTTGTACTTTCCTTTTCGAAAACAAGGAAATTAGTGTCCAACAAATTTTCTTTTGGTATGTTTTTTAATATATTTGGGTGATTTGCCGTAATCTTTTTTAATGGGAACCCTGCGGTTTTAAGGGCTCTTATAACCTGTAATAAGGATTCGTATGCTTGTGGAAGACTGTGACTTCCAGACAAAATGTCGTCAACATACGTTTGCGTTTTTAACACCTGGGTTGCCAGAGGGAGTTCTGACTTGGTGTTTTCTGCCAATTCGTGCAGTGTCCGAATGGCTAAGTATGGGGCACAGTTGACGCCAAAGGTAACTGTTTTTAACTTAAAGTCGCGTAGTGGACTGGTGGGGGATTTTCTGAAAATAATTCTTTGGAAATCTTGATCGTCTTTATGTACGACTATTTGTCTATACATTTTCTCGACGTCCCCGTTGAATACGTATTTGAATATACGCCAGTTTAAAATAAGTAGCATTAAGTCAGGTTGAAGCGTGGGTCCCGTAAACAGGATATCGTTTAGGGAATTCCCCGAGCTAGTGGATCTTGAGGCGTTGAAGACAACTCTTACTTTAGTTGTTTTTTTATCTGGCTTTACTACTGCATGATGTGGCAAGTAAAATGAGTAGTATTTACTTTGTATGATTTTTTCGCCAGCGCTGACTTCCTCCATATGATTTAAATGGAGGTATTCTTCTACGACTCTATCATATTCTGGTTTCAGTTCGCCTTTTTTAAGTAGGTTTTTTTCCATACTTAAAAACTGTTTGATAGCAGAGGTGCGGGAATGACCTAAGGCGAGTGTGCGGGGAAATTCTGGCTTTAGTGGTAGTCGTACAACGTACCGGCCATCATCCGATCGAGTAGTTGTGGTTTTGTAAAAATTCTCACAATATCGATCTTCAGGGGTTGTGATTGATACGGGGGGGAGTTCTTCTAACTCCCAAAATTTTCTTAATTGCGAATTGAGGTATTCGTTGGAGATTTCCTCAACTTGAGTTGTCATCGTGGCAACTGGTTCCGCAACTAGTCCACTTAGGACCCATACGAAAATGGTATTTTGCGCCAGAAGTGTTTTTTTTAATTTTCTCAATACTTCGAGTATTATCTGTGGTATGAGATCGCTGCCTAATAGAAGATCTATTTGAGCGGGAGTGTTGCAGTTGAGGTCTGCTAACTTAAGGTGTAGAAACCTTTTTGCCAATGCTTGCTATTTATATGATAGCTTGGAAGCATGTTTGTTAATTGCGGTTGAAGCAATAGCTTCTGCTTGTATGCGCTTATCCGCTTTGGGAGAAAAGAGGGTAATGGGGCAGATTTTATTTGAGTTTTGAACAACTCTTCCGCCCATTCCCGTGATTTCAAAATTAGCTGGATTGTTAGCAGCTATAGCCTGTTTTTGTGCCCGAGACGCTATGAAAGATCGTTGTGATCCTTGGTCTATTAGGGCTCTGAGTTTAAACAGCTCTCCTCGGTGTTCGATGGAGACGACTGCTGTAGGTAGTAATACTCTACTGTTGCTTTCGCTATGTAGCGTTTGGGTTTTTAACGCCTTTGAGCAGCATGGTGCTTCTTGGCTGTTTTCTGAATTTGTTGTTGCAACTAAACCTGTTGCCCTTTTTATGTTTGCGCTGTTTGGGGATGAGCTGGAAAAATTGGTAATGTGTAACATCAGAATGATGGTATCGTTTATGGCAATAAACGCAATTAAATTTGCTTTCACAATCTTTAAGCATGTGTGCATGTGATAA
>NW_024396405.1:0-5704 GCF_016617805.1 Bactrocera tryoni | reverse complement strand
ACATTTGTTTGCCAGAGCTCCTGGTAGAATAGAAAATATCTTGAGGGCTTTTCTAAAGCTCCTTAAATTATCTAACCGATGCTCTTTATTTTACCCACCTGGGTCGAATACCTTAGCCGCTAGAGCGTTTACAAAGTTGAAACAAACATGCGATTTTCTCAAAACACTACATCTGTTTGCCAGGCTACTACGTCGAATACTTTAGCCGCTAGAGCGTTTACAAAGTTGAAACAAACATGCGATTTTTCTCAAAACACTCCATTTGTTTGCCAGGCTCCTGGTAGGAATAGAAAATAGGTTGAGGGCTTTTCTGAAAGCTCCTTAAATTATCCAACCGATGCTATTTATTTGACCCACCTACGTCGAATACTTCAGCCGCTAGAGCGTTTACAAAGTTGAAACAAACTTGCGATTTTTCTCAAAACACTACATTTGTTTGCCAGGCTCCTGGTAGGAATAGAAAATAAGTTGAGGGCTTTTCTGAAAGCTCCTTAAATTATCCAACCGATGCTATTTATTTGACTCACCTACGTCGAATACTTTAGCCGCTAGAGCGTTTACAAAGTTGAAACAAACATTCGATTTTTCTCAAAACACTACATTTGTTTGCCAGGCTCCTGGTAGGAATAGAAAATAGGATGAGGTCTTTTCTAAAAGCTCCTTAAATTATCCAACCGATGCTATTTATTTGACCCACCTACGTCGAATACTTCAGCCGCTAGAGCGTTTACAAAGTTGAAACAAACTTGCGATTTTTCTCAAAACACTACATTTGTTTGCCAGGCTCCTGGTAGGAATAGAAAATAAGTTGAGGGCTTTTCTAAAAGCTCCTTAAATTATCCAACCGATGCTCTTTATTTGACCCACCTACGTCGAATACTTCAGCCGCTAGAGCGTTTACAAAGTTGAAACAAACATGCGATTTTTCTCAAAACACTACATTTGTTTGCCAGGCTTTTGGTAGGAATAGGAAATAGGTTGAAGGCTTTTCTAAAAGCTCCTTAAATTATCCAACCGATGCTATTTATTTGACCCACCTACGTCGAATACTTCAGCCGCTAGAGCGTTTACAAAGTTGAAACAAACATGTGATTTTTCTCAAAACACTACATTTGTTTGCCAGGCTTTTGGTAGGAATAGGAAATAGGTTGAAGGCTTTTCTAAAAGCTCCTTAAATTATCCAACCGATGCTATTTATTTGACCCACCTACGTCGAATACTTTAGCCGCTAGAGCGTTTACAAAGTTGAAACAAACATGCGATTTTTCTCAAAACACTACATTTGTTTGCCAGGCTCCTACGTCGAATACTTTAGCCGCTAGAGCGTTTACAAAGTTGAAACAAACATGCGATTTTTCTCAAAACACTCCATTTGTTTGCCAGGCTCCTGGTAGGAATAGAAAATAGGTTGAGGGCTTTTCTAAAAGCTCCTTAAATTATCCAACCGATGCTATTTATTTGACCCACCTACGTCGAATACTTCAGCCGCTAGAGCGTTTACAAAGTTGAAACAAACATGTGATTTTTCTCAAAACACTACATTTGTTTGCCAGGCTTTTGGTAGGAATAGGAAAAAGGTTGAAGGCTTTTCTAAAAGCTCCTTAAATTATCCAACCGATGCTATTTATTTGACCCACCTACGTCGAATACTTCAGCCGCTAGAGCGTTTACAAAGTTGAAACAAACATGCGATTTTTCTCAAAACACTACATTTTCTTGCCAGGCTTTTGGTAGGAATAGGAAATAGGTTGAAGGCTTTTCTAAAAGCTCCTTAAATTATCCAACCGATGCTATTTATTTGACCCACCTACGTCGAATACTTCAGCCGCTAGAGCGTTTACAATGCTGAAACAAACATGCGATTTTTCTCAAAACACTAGCACTACTTTAGCCGCTAGGGCGTTTACAAAGTTGAAACAAACATGTGATTTTTCTCAAAACACTACATTTGTTTGCCAGGCTCCTGGTAGGAATAGAAAATAGGTTGAGGGCTTTTCTAAAAGCTCCTTAAATTATCCAACCGATGCTTTTTATTTGACCCACCTACGTCGAATACTTTAGCCGCTAGAGCGTTTACAAAGTTGAAACAAACATGCGATTTTTCTCAAAACACTACATTTGTTTGCAAGGCCCGCCTGCGTCGAATACTTTAGCCGCCAGAGCGTTTACAAAGTTGAAACAAACATGTGATTTTTCTCAAAACACTATATTTGTTTGCCAGGCTCCTGGTAGGAATAGAAAAAAAGTTGAGGGCGTTTCTAAAAGCTCCTTAAATTATCCAACCTATGCTCTTTATTTGACCCACCTACGTCAAATACTTTAGCCGCTAGAGCGTTTACAAAGTTGAAACAAACATGCGATTTTTCTCAAAACACTACATTTGTTTGCCAGGCTCCTGGTAGGAATAGAAAATAGGTTGAAGGCTTTTCTAAAAGCTCCTTAAATTATCCAACCGATGCTATTTATTTGACCCACCTACGTCGAATACTTTAGCCGCTAGAGCGTTTACAAAGTTGAAACAAACATGCGATTTTTCTCAAAACACTACATTTGTTTGCCAGGCTCCTGGTAGGAATAGAAAATAGGTTGAAGGCTTTTCTAAAAGCTCCTTAAATTATCCAACCGACGCTCTTTATTTGACTTACCTACGTCGAATACTTTAGCCGCTAGAGCGTTTACAAAGTTGAAACAAACATGCGATTTTTCTCAAAACACTACATTTGTTTGCCAGGCTCCTGGTAGGAATAGAAAAAAGGTTGAAGGCTTTTCTAAAAGCTCCTTAAATTATCCAACCGATGCTATTTATTTGACCCACCTACGTCGAATACTTCAGCCGCTAGAGCGTTTACAAAGTTGAAACAAACATGCGATTTTTCTCAAAACACTACATTTGTTTGCCAGGCTCCTGGTAGGAATAGAAAATAGGTTGAAGGCTTTTCTAAAAGCTCCTTAAATTATCAAACCGATGCTATTTATTTGACCCACCTACGTCGAATACTTTAGCCGCTAGAGCGTTTACAAAGTTGAAACAAACATGCGATTTTTCTCAAAACACTACATTTGTTTGCCAGGCTCCTGGTAGGAATAGAAAATAGGTTGAGGGCTTTTCTAAAAGCTCCTTAAATTATCCAACCGATGCTATTTATTTGACCCACCTGCGTCGAATACTTCAGCCGCTAGAGCGTTTACAAAGTTGAAACAAACATGCGATTTTTCTCAAAACACTACATTTGTTTGCCAGGCTCCTACGTCGAATACTTTAGCCGCTAGAGCGTTAACAAAGTTGAAACAAACATGCGATTTTTCTCAAAACACTCCATTTGTTTGCCAGGCTCCTGGAAGGAATAGAAAATAGGTTGAGGGCTTTTCTAAAAGCTCCTTAAATTATCCAACCGACGGTTTTTATATGACCCACCTACGTCGAATACTTTAGCCGCTAGAGCGTTTACAAAGTTGAAACAAACATGCGATTTTTCTCAAAACACTACATTTGTTTGCCAGGCTCCTACGTCGAATACTTTAGCCGCTAGAGCGTTTACAAAGTTGAAACAAACATGCGATTTTTCTCAAAACACTCCATTTGTTTGCCAGGCTCCTGGTAGGAATAGAAAATAGGTTGAGGGCTTTTCTAAAAGCTCCTTAAATTATCCAACCGATGCTATTTATTTGACCCACCTACGTCGAATACTTTAGCCGCTAGAGCGTTTACAAAGTTGAAACAAACATGTGATTTTTCTCAAAACACTACATTTGTTTGCCAGGCTCCTGGTAGGAACAGAAAATAAGTTGAGGGCTTTTCTAAAAGCTCTTTAAATTAACTAACCGATGCTATTTATATGACCCACCTATGTCGAATACTTTAGCCGCTAGAGCGTTTACAAAGTTGAAACAAACATGTGATTTTTCTCAAAACACTACATTTGTTTGCCAGGCTCCTGGTAGGAATAGAAAATAGGTTGAGGGCTTTTCTAAAAGCTCCTTAAATTATCTAACCGATGCTATTTATTTGACCCACCTGCGTCGAATACTTTAGCCGCTAGGGCGTTTACAAAGTTGAAACAAACATGTGATTTTTCTCAAAACACTACATTTGTTTGCCAGGCTCCTGGTAGGAATAGAAATTAGACTGAGGGCTTTTCTAAAAGCTCCTTAAATTGTCCAACCGATGCTATTTATTTGACCCACCTACGTCGAATACTTCAGCCGCTAGAGCGTTTACAAAGTTGAAACAAACTTGCGATTTTTCTCAAAACACTACATTTGTTTGAAAGGCTCTTGGTAGGAATAGAAAATCAGTTGAGGCCTTTTCTTAAAGCTCCTTAAATTGTCCAACCGACGCTATTTATTTGATCCACCTACGTCGAATACTTCAGCCGCTAGAGCGTTTACAAAGTTGAAACAAACATGCGATTTTTCTCAAAACACTACATTTGTTTGCCAGGCTCCTGGTAGGAATAGAAAATAGGTTGAGGGCTTTTCTAAAAGCTCCTTAAATTATCCAACCGATGCTATTTATTTGACCCACCTGCGTCGAATACTTCAGCCGCTAGGGCGTTTACAAAGTTGAAACAAACATGCGATTTTTCTCAAAACACTACATTTGTTTGCCAGGCTCCTGGTAGGAATAGAAAATAGGTTGAGGGCTTTTCTAAAAGCTCCTTAAATTATCCAACCGATGCTATTTATTTGACCCACCTACGTCGAATACTTCAGCCGCTAGAGCGTTTACAAAGTTGAAACAAACATGCGATTTTTCTCAAAACACTACATTTCTTTGCCACGCTCCTGGTAGGAATAGAAAATAGGTTGAGGGCTTTTCTAAAAGCTCCTTCAATTATCCAACCGATGCTGTTTATTTGATCCACCCACGTCGAATACTTCAGCCGCTAGAGCGTTTACAAAGTTGAAACAAACATGTGATTTTTCTCAAAACACTACATTTGTTTGCCAGGCTCCTGGTAGGAATAGAAAATAAGTTGAGGGCTTTTCTAAAAGCTCCTTAAATTATCCAACCGATGCTATTTATTTGACCCACCTACGTCGAATACTTCAGCCGCTAGAGCGTTTACAAAGTTGAAACAAACATGCGATTTTTCTCAAAACACTACATTTGTTTGCCAGGCTCCTGGTAGGAATAGAAAATAAGTTGAGGGCTTTTCTAAAAGCTCCTTAAATTATCCAACCGATGCTATTTATTTGACCCACCTACGTCGAATACTTCAGCCGCTAGAGCGTTTACAAAGTTGAAACAAACATGCGATTTTTCTCAAAACACTACATTTGTTTGCCAGGCTCCTGGTAGGAATAGAAAATAAGTTGAGGGCTTTTCTAAAAGCTCCTTAAATTATCCAACCGATGCTATTTATTTGATTCCACCTACGTCGAATACTTCAGCCGCTAGAGCGTTTACAAAGTTGAAACAAACATGCGATTTTTCTCAAAACACTACATTTGTTTGCCAGGCTCCTGGTAGAATAGAAATAGTTGAGGGCTTTTCTAAAAGCTCCTTAAATTATCCAACCGATGCTATTTATTTGACCCACCTACGTCGAATACTTCAGCCGCTAGAGCGTTTAAAAAGTTGAAACAAACTCTGCGATTTTTCTCAAAACACTACATTTGTTTGCCAGGCACGTCGAATCTTCTAGCCGCCAGAGCGTTAACAAAGTTGAAACAAGCATGCGATTTTTTCTTAAAACACTAC